>NC_064816.1:3242402-3275586 GCF_023721935.1 Panthera uncia | reverse complement strand
GGTCCGTTCACGCGGTGGCAGGCGGCAGGACGTCCTGACTTTTTAAGGCTGAATAACATTCCATTGAAACAGTTTTCAAGGCTCTGCTACATTCCGTTGGCCAGAGCCCGTCTCGGGGCCGGGCCCAGTTACAAGGAGCAGCAGACGAAATGGGAGGAGGTGCAGGGAATGTGTGGTCCCTCCCTTTGCAGGCGGCACATATGTGCCCCTGTCGGTGATGAAACCACAGCGGGGAGAGCATACGTGAGCACAGTGTCCCGCTTTCCTCCCCTTCGCAGACCACCTGCTCCCGGATAAAAGGACGACTCTGTGGGCCTCTCTCCGGACTCCTGCCTCTCCTGGGATGCGAGCATTGGCCAGGGGCTGGAGGCAGCCTCTCACTCTCTCTCTCTCCCCTCCCCTGCTCCAGATGGAAACCATCAAGCACGGAGTCGATCAGAAGCTGCTGGACGGTCAGGAGAAACTGCACCAGATGTGGCTCAGCTGGAACCAGAAGGAGCTCCGGGGCACCGAGGAGAACCCAGCCAAACCAGAGGTACCAGCGTGGGGTCCCTGTGGGATCCTTAGGGCCCTGACTTCCTTCCTTCTCCACGCCTCTGTCGGATGGACCTACCTGCCTGGAAGGCTTTCCACAGCCTCTCCTGCCATTAACCACCTTTAGGACGTGACGGCACCTCTTCCAGGAAGCCCACCTTGATTTCCTCCTTTAGGTGTGGGTGTTGCTTTGAACTGCAGGACACTTGTGACGCCTCTCAACCTGCTGAACTCTAAACCCTGGCGTGTTTCCCTTCTCCTGTGTCCCAGCGCCAACGTGTCCGCTACGAACGGGGGGCGTCACCCAGCTGTGAGCAGGAGTGAGGCGCCCACACCTGCCGCCCCACGGACGGGCCCTGAACACATGACGCTCAGGGAGGGAACCAGACACGAGAGGCCCCACGGGGTGTGAGTCCACGCGTGTGAAACACCCCGAACAGGCTCATCCACAGACGGGAAGGGGTTCAAGGCTGTCAGAGGCTTGGGGAGGGGGTCAGGATGGACTACTTCATGGGGAGGAGCCTTCTTTGGTGGGTGATGGAACGTTCTGGAGCTCGAGGCAGTGGTTGCACAACCTTGTGCATGTACTAACAACCACGGAACTATATACTTTAAAAGGGTGCATTTTCTGGTCCGTGAGTTACATACGTCTATAAAAGAAATTGAGCTGCTACATAAAGCACATAGTAAACCGTTCAAAAATGGCATTTGTGAAGATATCACCTGCTGTCTCTGCAGGTGCAAAATTGTTAGCATTCAGACCCAAACCACCTACCTCCGCCTCCCTCTCCCTTCTCCCCCACCGCTGACCATGGCAACCGCGAGATGTGGGTGTTGACTCTGGTCGGCACCTCCCTGTCAGGTTCAAGTCTCCCGAGCGCTCTGATGGCGGGTTGAGGGCAAAGTCCTGCCTCCCAGCCTGCTGTCTTCCCCCCCTGTGGTGGGGGTGGGGTGTTAAGGTCCCGATGCACGCATTTACACTTCCGTCTCCCCCACCACACAGCTCCTGCCTGGAAAGTTCTTCCAGATGTCCTCTTAAAAAAAACCTGAAAAACATCTTGAGATATAGCAGACGCTCTTTGTCCCCAGCACCCACGAACCCCCTTCCTGTCTGTGGATGAGCCTGTTCTGGCCGTTTCACATTCTGTGGGGCCTCCGGTGTCTGGTTCCCTCCCTGAGGGTCGTGTGTTCAGGGTCCGACTGCGGGGCAGCAGGGGTGGGCGCCTCGCTCCTGCTCGAGGCCCAGTGACGTTCCCCCGTGTGGGTTTTGTTTACCCGTTTACAAGTTCATGGGCTTCTGGACTGTCTCCACTTTTGCCTCCTGTGGATAACGTCCTGTGACCAGCCCCAGCCTGTGTATGGTCGCGTGTCTCCATTTCTCTTGGGGAGATACCTAGAAATGGAACGGATCGCTAGTCCTGTGGAAACTCTTAACGTTTTGAGGGACCACCGGACTGTCTTCCGAAGTGACTGTGCCTCTTTTTCACTTTGGGGTCTATGTCACATGGTTCAAAACTCAAATAGAGCTGGTATCCCAAACCACCGTGCTGGACGGGCTGGCCAAGGAAAGGTTTTCTGGAAGGTGGGCAGGAGAACCCCCACTTTGTCTCCCCGGGCTTTGGATCCCAAAACATGGTCCTGACTGTCCGCCCCTTCCCAGCAGGTGGAGTCCCAGACGCTTACCATGTTCCGCGACATTGCCCAGCAGCTGCAGAACACCTGCGCCTCGCTGGGGTCCAGCATCCAGGGGCTGCCCTCCCACGTGAAGGACCAGGTTCAGCAGGCTCGCCACCAGGTGGAGGACCTCCAGGCCACCTTTTCTGGCGTCCATTCCTTCCAGGACCTGTCCAGCACTATCCTGACGCAGAGCCGAGAGCAGGTGGCCAAGGCCCGAGAGGCCCTTGACCACATGGTTGAGTACGTGGCCCAGAACACGCCCATCATGTGGCTGGTGGGACCCTTTGCCCCGGGAGTCGCTGAAAAGGCCCCAGAGGAGAAGAAATAGGACAGTCAGAAGGGGGCTCGAGGGACCTAGTCTTTCCCTGAGGGGTCAGCACCAGCGCTGGACCCTTCGCCCCCTCGCCTCGCTTGGAACGTGTTTCTTCCCTTCCCCCCGGCCCATCTCAGCTACCACCTCGGGGAGCGCCCTCTGCCGCCTCGGAGGAAGCACTGCCTGCCTTCATCAGTCATTAGGGGGAGGTTTCCAGAAACAGATTTTTTTTCTAGGAGGCCCCCAGGCCCCCTCCAAATTTTTTCTTCTTAGAAACAAAGGCTAGGTTTCTTACATCCCACCTGTGCCACATCAAGGCCCCGGGATATCCGCCTTTAGCTAACGGACTTGGACTTCTGGCTTGCAACGTGGCCCTTCTGGGGTGTGGGGTGGAGGCAGAACCGCTGAGACCCATTCCGGAGCAGACGGGGCGGGGCGGGGGGCCCTGGGGCCTGCCCGGCCGCTCGTGGGTGCCTGGAGTGTCACCGTTGCCTTAATAAATCTCACCTGCCGCTGAGTACAGGCTGTGTGCGCACGCGCATGCGTTCCCAGGAGCTGAGCGACGCGGGGTCCGCGGGTGGCCGCCTCGGCCCGCTTCCCTGCTCTGCTCGCGAGGATGGGAACAGGACAGGGCCAGATCCGGAGTGGGGCTCAGGGCTCTCGTCCAGCCCCTGGGACAGGAGAAGAGCAGGGAGGGAGGATCCTTCACCTCCCCCACCGCCGCCAGGCCGCGCGCTGCGGTGTGGGACGCTTAGGAGACCGAGCCACCCAGGCGCCACTAAAACCTGTCACTTTTTTTAGAGTAGACCTGAACCCTTCTCATCACGAGAAAGAAATCGTAGCTCCGGCAGACATTAACTTCTCGTGCTCGTTTTGCAATATACACACGTACCAAATCCCTACGTTCTACCCCTAAAACGGATACTGTGCTCTATGTCGATTGTATCTCAATTTTTCAAGAAGGTTAAACACGTTTGGGGGCAAAGAACATGCAAGTACAAATTCAAAATTAGACACAACGGGGGCGCCTGGGTGGCTCAGTCGGTTGAGCGTCCGACTTTGGCTCAGGTCATGATCTCTTGATTCGTGAGTTCAAGCCCCGCATCGGGCTCTGTGCCGACAGCTCAGAGCCTGGAGCCTGTTTCGGATTCTGTGTCTCCCTCTCTCTCTGCCTTTCCCCCGCTCATGCTCTGTCTCTCTCACTCTCAAACATGAATAAATGTTAAAAAAAAAAAAAAAATTTTTTTTAAATTAGATACAACAGAAACCCTGCCTCTCAAACTTAATAATGAATACTTCCTACACGCAGTCCCCGTACAAAGTGACTATAGCGAAAGCACAAGCCCTCACCATCCAAAGAGCCGGGTGTTTGCTTGTGTGCTGGCCCGGCCCATGAGCTAAGGACAGTTTACATTTTTCTTTAATTACCTAAGCAAGCTCTACCCCCAACATGGGGTTCCAACCCGTGACCCCAAGAACACCCCAGCGCCTTACCCCCTGAGCCAGCCAGGCACCCCAGCATAGTTTACATTTTTAAAGCAAACAAAAATAAGCAACAGAGACCCTCTGTGGCCCGCAAAGCCTAAAATATTCACTCTCTGACCCTTTACAGGGGAAGCTTGCCAGGCGCGAGCTTGAGACCTTCCTGTTAACGTCTGACTGCTTAGAAGCGTTTCTCCCAGTACTTAAGAGCTGCGATGTGTTTTGCTGCAGTAACTTTACACATCACTGAGTCCCGCTTAGGAGACTAGGCCTAAGGGTGTCGGCACATCTCCAGCAGAGGGTGATGATAGCAGGTTTGGGGGGGCGGGGAAGCGAATGATCGGTGCTGGAGCGACGGGTCCAACGTCCGTCCTCAAGCAAGACACAGGCGTGAGGAGAGGGACTTAGGGTCTCCAGCCCCACTAGAGAACTAAAATGACCCTGTATGCAAAGGCAGGACAACGTCACCTTCTCCTGGGGGCTCTGGCCTATGGACAAAGGTTTACAAACCCTTAAGAAAGCCTGGGTGGCTCAGTCGGCTGAGTGTCCAATTTTTTGTTCTGGGTCAGGTCCCGAATGCAGGGTCATGGGATCAACCGACATCGGGCTCCGTGCTGAGCCTGCAGCCTGCTTAAGATTCTCTCCCTCTCGCTCCCCATCTCCGTCTTCTTCCCCCTCCCCTCTTATGCTCTCTAAAAAAACCCCAAAAAAGATTAAAGTCATTTGTGGGGTGCGTGGGTGGCCCCGTTGGTTGAGCACCCGACTCTCGACTTTGGCTCGGGTCATGATCTCACCACTCATGAGTTGGAACCCCACGTCAGGCTCTGCCCTGGTGGTGTGGAGCCTGCTTGGAGTTCTCTCGGTCTCTCTCGTTCTCCCTCTGTCGCTGCCCCTCCCCAGCTCGTGCTCTTTCTCAAAAAATAAACATAAAAAGTCATTTCTAAAAATAAAAAGCGGGGCGCCTGGGTGGCTCAGTCGGTTGAACGTCCGACTTCAGCTCAGGTCACGATCTCACAGTTCGTGAGTTCGAGCCCCGTGTTGGGCTCCGTGCTGACAGCTCAGAGCCTGGAGCCCGTTTCAGATTCTGTGTCTCCCTCTCTCTCTGCCCCTCCCCTGTTCATGCTCTGTCTCTCTCTGTCTCGAAAATAAAATAAAACGTTAAAAAAAATAAAAAATAAATAAAAAGCCATCTGGGGCATCTCCCCTGTGTTCTATCACTCCTGTTCCTGAGTTTATACCCAAGCTCAGTGTGACCACATGTCCACACAAAGGCCCCCAAACGTTCATGGCTGCTTTATTCTCTTTTTTAAAAATGTTAATTGAGGAGCCCGGGTGGCTCAGTCGGTTGGGTGTCTGACTTCAGCTCAGGTCACGATCTCACTGGTTCCGCTCTGTGCTGACAGCTCGGAGCCTGGAGCCTGCTTCAGATTCTGTGGCTCCCTCTCTGTCTGCCCCTTCCCCGCTCATGCTCTGTCTCTCCCTCTCAAAAGTAAACATTAAAAAAAAAATTCTTAATGTTTATTTTTGAGAGAAAGAGAGAGAGAGAGAGAGAGAGAGAGAGAGAGATTGCAAGCGGGGGAGGGGCAGATAGGGAGAGGGAGAATCCCAGGCAGGCTCAGTGCTGTCAGCCCAGAGCCCGACTTGGGGCCTGAACTCACGAACTGTGAGATCATGACCTGAGCTGAGATCAGGAGTCAGACGCTAAGCCAACTGAGCCACCCAGGTGACCCTGCTTTATTCTTAATAGCCCCAAACTGAAACAACCCAAGTTTACATCCAAAAGAGAAGAGGCAGATAAATTGGGAGAGACTCAGAATAGCGGAGGAATTGCACTTTGGGATGGGCAAGACAGGGCAAATCACAGTCAAGTCCAGAGAACAAAGGGAGGACTATTGCTTTACAGAAAAAAGGTGAAATACTATACAGCAAAGAACAAAGATAAATTACTGATATTCACAATATGAACGTTAATAAAGGAGCGCCTTGCTGGCTCAGTTAGTGAAGAAAGGTGACTTTTGATCTTGGCGCGGTGAGTTCAAGCCCCACGTTGGGTGTGGAGGTTACTTTGTTGATTCAAAGATTAAAAATACTTTAAATTGGCTGATTGAAATATTAAAAATAAATCAAGAAACACTTATTTTTAAAAAAAGAAAATAAAGAGGGGCGCCTGGGTGGCTCAGTCGGTTGAGCATCCGACTTCGGCTCAGGTCACGATCTCACAGTTCGTGAGTTCGAGCCCCGCATCGGGCTCTGTGCTGACAGCTCAGAGCCTGGAGCCTGCTTCGGATTCTGTGACTCCCTCTCTCTCTGCCCCTCCCCCGCTCATGCTCTGTCTCTCTCTCTGTCTCAAAAATAAATAAAACATTAAAAAATTAAAAAAAAAAAGAAAAAGAAAAAAGAAAATAGAGAAACCTCATTTAGAATGGAGTCAGGAAGCCCCTGAAAGGGGGAGCTCAGCTCTTACACGTAAACTTGGGGCAGGAGGAAGATTTTCTCCTGACCAGCAACAGCCCAGCCAATGAAAAACCACTGTAACTCAGCCAATAAGAAACCACCACAAGTCAGCCAATGAGAAATCACCATAACTCAGCCAATGAGAAGCCACCATAACTCAGCCAATGAGAAACCATCCTCTGCCTGAGCGCTACCTCTCCTGCGGGGGACTTTGCTTCAGAGCAGCTCCTCCCGGCTCCCTCCTTTTTATCTAGAAAGCAATAGTCCTCCCCTTCGTTCTCCGGCCTGGGCTGTGGTTTGCCCTGTCTTGCCCATCCCAAATTGCAATTCCTCCGCTATTCTGAATAAGCTCATTTTGCTGATAAAATAACCGGCTGTTTTATTTTTATTTTTATTTTTTTTATTTTTATAAATTTTTTTTAACGTTTATTTATTTTTGAGACAGAGAGAGACAGAGCATGAACGGGGGAGGGGCAGAGAGAGGGAGACACAGAATCAGAAACAGGCTCCAGGCTCTGAGCCGTCAGCACAAAGCCCGACGCGGGGCTGGAACTCACCGACCGTGAGATCATGACCTGAGCCGAAGTCGGACGCTTCACCGACCGAGCCACCCAGGCGCCCCTGGGCTGTTTTATTTTTAAGGTGGAGTGCGGCAACATAGGTGAAGCTCACAGTCACCGTGTTGAGCAAAAGAAACCAGACACGAAAGGATCCATACTCGGAGTCCCTTTCGGTGACGTTTCGGAACTCAAACTCAACTATGGCGACAGCGATCGGAGGAGGATTGCCCGCGGCGCTTGGGGGCATTCCAGGGGTTGGAAGCGACGTGTAGACACACGTCTTGATCTGGGTGTGGGCTGCAGGAAATGGGTACCCATGCAAAAGTCCTCTGAGCTGTCCGTTTAAGATTCACATGCTTTAGGGCCTATGAATTATCCTCCAACACAAATTAAGAAAGAGAAAGTAACATGCAGTGGTGGTGGGGGGTGGGGTGGGGGAAATGAGCCCTTTCCCTTTCCGGTGGGAGTGTGAACCAGGAGCCTTAATTTGGAGAACAGTCGTGCAGGATTTAGTAAGAGTGAAAATGTATATTCTCCACGTCTGAGGAGAAGTCTCAGAAGTTCCCCTTCTCCACAGCTGCCCTAGAGAAACGCTGTCCACTAAGTCCCCGAAGCATCTCCAGGTTACAAGGGGGGGGGGGGAGAAACTGAGGCACGTTTCAGAGAGTTCATCCTGGGCTCCATCCCACAGCTACGAAGTGCAAGAGTAAGGATTTGAACCCATTGTGAAGGCAGCCCCGGCATAGGGTTTACAACCACCACCACAGAAGGTTGCGATGCCTTTTTTCGGGAATAGTGGAAACAAACCGCGTGTCCAATGCCTGGGGACTCAGTAAGTTGTACTACAGTCACGCTTAGTGAGACCATAACACGCTCGGTCGGTTGAGCGTCCGGCTTCGGCCCAGGGCATGATCTCAAAGTTTGTGGGTTCGAGCCCCGCATCGGGCTCTGTGCCGACAGCTCGGAGCCTGGAGCCTGCTTCCAATTCTGTGTCTCCCTCTCTCTCTGCTCCTCCCCCGCTCATGCTCTGTCTCTCTCTCTCTCCCCTTCAAAAATAAATAAAACATTAAAAAAAAAAACTTTAGAATAAGAAGGAACAAGGTGGGGCTACCTACACTGGCTCAGAAAACTGTTGGACGGTCTGGCCTGGTCTGTAACACTGACAATGTTTAGTATCTGGCCCTTTAGCAGGAAAACAAAGTTTGCTCACTTCTGGCCGGTGGGAATTAAAAAGCAAACCAAAGAGCATTAAATGTCACATTCATGGATACGTGTCTGTGTGTGCGAAAGTGAAAAGCTGAATGGGCACCCCGTGGAGGGCCCCGCCCCCACCAGAGCAGGAGGGAGAGAGATTGGATAGGCACAGGGCACCTCACCTCTTTTATGGAAAAGGGGAGGTGGGCAACTGTACCGGTCTGTGGGTGGTCAGATTTACGCATCTGCAGCTCAGGGTTTCCCCTGGAAGCCTGGGTTACCCTCTCTGAGCCTCAGTTCTCTCACCTGTAAAATGGGCACATTCAAGTCCATCTGGGAGGATTATTTTAAGGCAAGGATCAGATGACCATCGAGAGGTGTTCGGTGTGGGGACAGGTACCTAATGAAACTCCAAAAATTGGTAAGAGTCGGGGGGGGGGGACCCAACAGGCATGGAAGATGGGTTTAATGGCCTCTCCACCTCTAGCTGCAGAAGCTCCAAAGGTAGGGACTTCTTCCTCCGTCCCCAGTGGATTCCCAGAGCCTAGACATGCCTGGCACACAGTAGGTGCTCAATAAAATCCCTCCCCCGCCAGAGACTCACGCTAAGCAAGGCACCCTAGGTGGGGAGGAAATAGCATCCGTATAACTTCCATTTGATTCCCCTCCCATGACTCTTTACACGAACTTCGGCCTGGGGTCCACGGACCTCTTCAGAACCCCATGACGGAATTCATGAAGTCACGGAAAAAAAAATTCACTTTATTTCCACTGACTTTAACCGATATTCACCATTTCCTCAATTATGAATGAAGACAACGGCAGGAGCTACGCCTTTGTCCCCAATAGAAAACCACAGAGATTTTCATATCAGATTGCATTGCCGCAAACAACTCGAAATACCGCGCTCATCACCACTGTAAACTCACTGGGGTTATTGGATCTTGTCAGTTAATGTGGGGGTAAGTAGAAAGGTATAGCCCTAAGCGTGTTTCGGTGGCGCTCTATTTCAAAAGTGTTTTAAAGTGATTATCTTACAAGTATTCAACACAATTTTTTTTTTTTTTTCAGAGAGCGAGAGAGCGTGCGAGCAGGGGAGAGGAGTAGAGGGAGAGACAGACAGACAGACAGGCAGACTCTTACGCAGTCTGCATGCTCAGCGTGGAGCCCAACTCGGGACTCAATCCCATGACGCTGGCATCACAAACTGAGCGGAAATCAAGAGTAGGAGGTTCAACTGACTGAACCCCCCCCCCCAGGCACCCCAAACACAATTTTTTATTTTTTTAATTTATTTTTTAATGTTTATTTACTTTTGAGACAGAGAGAGAGAGAGAGAGAGAGAGAGAGACAGCACGAGCGCGCGTGCGCAAACAGGGGAGGGGCAGAGAGAGAGGGAGACACAGAGTCTCAATCAGGCTCCAGGCTCTGAGATGTCAGCACAGAGCCGGAGGCCAGTCTCGAACTCACACACGTGAGATCATGACCTGAGCCAAAGTCGGGCGCTTAACCAACGGAGCCACAAACACAGGCGCCCCAAACACAATTTTTTTTTAAATTGTGGTAAAATAGACTTAACATGAAATTTACCATCTGGCCACTCTTAGGTGCACAGCTCAGGGGTATTAAGCACGCTCACGCCGTTGTGCAACCACCCCCATCTCCAGAACTTTCCATCTTCCCAAACTGAACCTCTGTCCCCATGAAACACTGACTCTCCCCCCCCCACCCCACCCCCGCCCGCCCGTGGCTCCCACCATCTACTTCCTGTTTCTATAAATTGGACTCCTCTAGGGACTTCCTACGAGTGGAATCAGACAAGATTTGTCCTTTTGTGTCTGGCTTGTTTCACTGAGCATAAGGTCCTTGTAGTGTCAGATTTCCTTCCTTTTTAATGCCGAATAATATTCCCGTGTGTGGACGAACCACATTTCCTTTACCCATTTAGTGATAATGGATCACGAAGTTGCTTTTTAAAAATATTTTCTTGGGGCGCCTGGGTGGCGCAGTCGGTTGAGCGTCCGACTTCAGCCAGGTCACGATCTCGCGGTCTGTGAGTTCCAGCCCCGCGTCGGGCTCTGGGCTGATGGCTCGGAGCCTGGAGCTTGTTTCCGATTCTGTGTCTCCCTCTCTCTCTGCCCCTCCCCCGTTCATGCTCTGTCTCTCTCTGTCCCAAAAATAAATAAAAAACGTTGAAAAAATAAAAATAAAAATATTTTCTTGAATATTTTTACTTGCAAAACACTCCTTGTAAACCTCTTGTGCTTTGATTTATGTACCTACCGATGGTGTTTTGAGAAGAGGCTCCGAGCGTCTCCACACTGACAAAGAAATCTGGTCAGAGGCATTATGATTTCCATTGGCCCTTCGTCCATTAAAGCAAATAAACAAAAATTGTATTTTGCAACTGTGTTGGTTTAAAGACGACTATGACCCAGGATGGGACTATATTCATTGTTTTTGTTTTTGTTTTTCTGATTTTAAAAGAAATGAAAACATTTTCGGAGGGGGGGGGTGGCTGAGAGTACGATGGTCCCACATCTTAACTCTGCCCAATGGACATGTGGGCGCTGGGTCCGGGACCCCCTCAAAAAGGCTAGGACCCCTTACGAATGTTTAAATATCGTGTCCGCAGCTTCTAGAAAGGCCATCTGGCTGCTCTTTTCCCAGCCCCCCGGGGATCCCCAACCCCACCCCCAGGGTGGCCAGGACACCCCTTCCGCCCGATTTCGGGTAGGCCTCCGCCGATATCACTCCAGCCCCCTGTTTGCGGCAGTGGAAAGCGTTACCACTCGCCGAGATGATCCATTTTTGTGAACCGTGGTTACTTTCTCCCCAGACTGTGGGCGCCCCGAGGGCCAGGCTCAGTCCCTCTCGTGGTCCCCAGCGCCTGCGCCCCGGAGGTGCCCAAACTTGCCGAAGGCCGCAGCCCGAGGGGGGGGGGGGGGCTCGCTGCGGGGTGTCTCGGGGACTTTCCCTGTCCCGCGGGAAAGCGTGACCTCACCTTCCTGCCATGCTCCCTGCGGGACGCGGAAGGGGCGGGCGGAGGCCAGGGGTGGAGCCGTCTGCGCGCCGTCCGCGCTCCGCCAGTCGTGGGCCCCGTCGCCGGGCCACCAGCCCCCGCGCAGAGGACGGAGCGGGACCCCGGGTAGGTGGCGGGGGGGAACCAGGGGGTTAGCGTCGGCGGGGGAGGGCACCCCCGACGCCTGCGGCTCCTCCCCAGGGTTCGCGACCAGCTGCATCCCCACCCCCCCAACTCATGGCGCCCTCGCGCCCCTTCTTCGGTGTCCCCCTCAACGCTCGGCTCCTCTCCCGGGTGGCCCTGGTCCTCCCCGACCCCCTGCTTCCTCCTTACCTCCCCCCATTGCTCCTCAGCACCCCAGATCTCTTTCCAGCACCCCGAATTCCTTTCCAACACCTCGAAGTCCACCCCCCCTCCCGGATCCCTCCCCAGCACCCCAATTCCTTCCCAACGCCACCGATCTCTCCCCAACTCTTTCTGGACTTCTCCCAACACCCAGCAGTCCTCCAACCCGGATTTCTCCCCAACATCCGGTACCTCTCCCCAACCCCCCCCCCATTCCTCTCCAGCCCCCCACCCCATGTTTCTGATTTCCTCCGGGAGCTTGGAGCCCCCTTCCCCGGTCCCTGTTCTTCTAGCCCCGCAAGCCCCGCCTCTCCCGCTCGCCTCTTGGCCCCCAGCCCCTTGGGGGCCCTGAAACCACTTTTTCCAGGGGCTCCCGGAACCCGCTTCCCCGGCAGGAGCCTGCTTCCCTCAGCTCGGCCCCCGCACCCCCACCCCTTCCCGTGGGGGACAGGGTTGGTTGGTTGGCCCTCGCCCCCGAGTCCCCGCCAGTCGCCCCCCCCCCCCCCCCCCCAGTGGCTGCTGGCAACATTCTGATCTGGGTGGCCCCAGAGAGCCTCAAGCACGGGGCCTTTTCTTCCCTTTCCCTGTGGCTGAAGTAGGAGGTTGGGAAGGGGCCGTCGCGGGGACACCCACGCAAGCTGGAGGTTGGGGGGGGGGGTTGTGTGTGTGTGGGGGGGGTGTCGGGGGGTGGGGGTGGGCCCTAAACCTGCCTGCGCCCGGCTCCTCCTCTGAATAGGGACATGTGTTCATCCTTCAACACACATTTATGACCAACCTGCCGCGTGCCAGGAGACCCGGTTCAGGATGCTGGGCACATAGTAGGGGCAAAGCAGGGCCCTCCCGGAGTCCTCCGTCAGGACAAATAAGCAAAGCGAGATGATGCTCGCCGAGTGCAGAGAATGCATTTCCAGCAGCTTCTCCGCTGGCCTGGCTTGCGGATTCCTCAGATCCAGGCATGGCAAGGGGCCGGCACATAGTAGGTGCTGCGTGAGTAAGGGCAGGAACCCTGGAGCCAGGCTTCCTGGTTTAAATCCCTGCCCCTTTACTTTCCACTTGTGTGACCCAGGGCAAGCCGTTGTACCTCTCTGTGCCTCCCTTTCTTGTGTGTAAAGCGGCAGTCAAAATAGTCCTGACTTACAGGGTTGTCATGGGCTTAATTCAGTGTCTGGTCCATAGTAGATGCTCAGGAAACACTTGTTGAACAAATACCCCTTCAGTCTCCCGCACATTTTTCAGAGGCAATCTAGATACGTTTTGCCTTCCGTGCCTTGTCGTATTTCTTTTTTTTTTTTTTTTATAATTTTTTTAAACGTTTATTCATTTTTGAGAGAGAGAGAGAGACAGAGCGCAAGCGGGGGTGGGGCAGAGAGAGAGGGAGACACAGAATCCGAAGCAGGCTCTGAGCTGTCAGCACAGAGCCTGACACGGGCTCGAGCTCAAGAGCTGTGAGATCATGACCTGAGCCGAAGTCGGACGCTTAACTGACTGAGCCACCCAGGTGCCCCTATAAATTTTTAAAAAATATTTTATTTATTTTGAAGGGGGCGGGGCAAAGAGAGACAGAATTCCAAGCAGGCTCCAGAGCCCGATGCGGGGCTCCGACTCATGGAACGGTGAGATCATGACCTGAGCCGAAATCAAGATGCCACCCAGGCGCCCCTGTAACATTTCTTCATTAGCCAAAAGGAGTGAGTCGTGCCTCTACTAAGCGCCAGTCCTGGTGGAAAGCAGATTAGACTTTTTGTCTTGCTGGGGAGAGGAGTGAGTCAGCAGGAAACATTTATTGAGCGCTTACTGTGTGCCAGGTGCTGTTCTGTCCACTCGTTGATTGTTTCCGGCAGTATTTATTAAGTGCCTACTGTGTGCCAGTCACTAGGTACAGCTGTGTAACAAGACAAACGCACATCCCGGTCTTAGGGGTGCTCACTCTGGTAGGGTGTGGTGCCTGTGCAATAAAGTAGGTAAAATCTATCGTGTCAGGTAAGGAGAAAGACAAAGCAGGGGGTGTGGGGGAATGGGCTTCAGTTTTAGGCAGGGTGGCCAAGGGTGACCTTGATGAGGAAGTGACGTTTGAGCCGAGATCTGAAGGCAGCAAGGGAGCCAGCCATGTGGCTACCTGGGGAAGGGTGTCCTGGGCTGAGGGAACAGCTAGTGCAAAGGCCCTGAGGCAGGATCCAGTCTGGCATATTTAAGGAACAGTGTGTCTGGATCTGAGGGAGCAAGGGGGAGTGGAGGGGGGTGAGGTCAGGGAAGGGAAGGGGGAGGGTGGGAACAGGGAGGACTTGATCCAAGGAGTCGTGACTGAGATAACCTCTGATTTCTCCCTCCTAACCACAAAGCAGCTCCTCATTGTCTGTCTAGAATATTCAGGACAAAAGCCCAGGTACCCTCCTTGCCTCCTCCTGCTCCTCTCCCTTTCTCCAAATTATCCACAAAGCCAACCATTTCCCCCCACTTCCTTGAGACCCCCCCCCCTGGCCCAGCGCCCATCATTGCTGGGCTGGGCCAGTGGTCACCTCCCCCCAGGTCCCAGGCTCCTCTCCCTGCTCCCCACAGTCCGTTCTTCCGGAAGCGGCCACTGGAGGGCGCCTGTGAGCCCCCGAGTCAGGCCCTGCTCCCCTCTGCCCACAGCCCCCCCAGAGCTCCCATCTCCCTCAGGGTAAAAGCCCAAGTCCTCCCCGTGGAGTTCAAGGCCCTGCAGGACCCCGCCCCCTTTCCTTCCCTCCCCCTCACACACTCCGCGCCAGCCACACGGGCCGCCTCCCCATTCCTGCAACACGCTGGACTCTGACCTGCCCCCGGACCTTTGCACTTGCGGCTCCTTTTGCCTGAAACTGTCTTCCCCCAGATCGTCACCTGAGTTGTTCTCTTACCTCCTTCAGGTCTCCACCGACATGTCATTTCCCTCCAGAGGTCTCCCTTGCTCTTCAGGCTTCTGGAACCTTTCCCCCGTTCCTCACTGCCGCACCCTGGCGCGTTTTCTTCGCCGCCCGTTCCATGCTCTGCAGCAGGTCACGGTCAGGTTTATTATTGGTCTCCTCCAACTAGACTGTGAGCTCTGCCCGTCTGGGGCTGCAACAGCAGCCCTTTGCCAATACGAGGTGCTCGAGAAAGATTTGTCCAGTGTGTGAAGAGACCTCAGAGACTGCGGGAGAGTCGGGGAGGAGGGGATGGCCAGGAGCCAGATGTGGTTAAAAATGTTTTAAAAAGAGGAAGAGGAACGGGGCGCCTGGCGGTTCGGTCCGTTAAGCACCTGACTTCGGCTCAGGTCATGATCTCGCAGTCTGTGGGTTCGAGCCCCGCGTCAAGCTCGGTGCTTTTGGGACAGAGCCTGCTTCGGATCCTCTGTCCCCCCCCACCCTCTCTGCCCCCCCCCCCGGCTCTCTCCCCCCACCCCAAATAAATGGGAGGGTGCATGTCAGCGCATCTGGTTTTTTCCTTTTAAGTTATAAACACAGCTGCTCCCAGGAGTCCTTGGCGAGTGCAGAGAACAGTCGACCTGTGACTCACGGCCGTGGAAGGGGCAGATCAGACCGTGTTTCTAGCCGCGGTCTTGATCATTTCAAACAGATTTGACCTACGTGCGTAGGCCGATTTATTTTTATTTTTTTATTTTTTTATTTTTTATTTATTTTTGAGAAAGATACAAAGAGAGCAAGCAGGAGAAGGGCAGAGAGAGAAGGAGAAGCCCAAGCAGGTGCCACGCTGTCCGCGCAGAGCCCCAGGCGGGGCTTGAACTCACGAGCCCGTGAGGTCAGGACCTGAGCAGAAATCAAGTGGGTCCTGGGGGTCGGGGCTCCAACACACGGATTTTTCAGGGGGACACAGGTCAGCCGGTCACGGCCATTGAAGCCTGCGTGCTGCATGATGATTATGTGGGTGAGGGAGAGAGAGAGAGAGAGAGAGAGGCTTTTGGTCTTAAGGTTACAGACACTGAGGGGCGCCTGGGGGGCTCAGTCGGTTGAGCGTCTGACTTCGGCTCAGGTCGTGATCTCACGGTCAGTGAGTTCGAGCCCCGTGTCGGGCTCTGTGCCCACAGCTCAGAGCCCGGAGCCTGTTTCAGATTCTGTGTCTCCCTCTCTCTCTGCCCCTCCCCAGCTTGTGCCCTGTTTCTCTCTCCCAAAATAAACAAAGATTAAAATAAATACATAAATAAAAGGTTACAGATATTGGGGCCAATGAGCTGTTCTGCCCGGTCACGTTGGTTGAGTTTGCCCCTCTGAGGAGCGGGGGTGCAAAATCACATCCCGGTTTCTTGTCAAACGTCTTCTGTAAAGGACCAGAGAGTGAGTGTTTTCAGCTCTGCAGGCGGGCGACGTGGTCACCTCTGCAGCCACTCGACTCCGTGGCTGTCGTTGGAAGGCGGCCATGTGCTGTGTGTATATCAGTGGGCATGGCTGGGGGCCAAAATACTTTATTTGTTTCAGTAAATAAACTGCCCTCTGGCCTGCGCAGTTACGCACAATATCATGAGAGCGGTCCTTTTTTTTTTTTTTTTTTTTTTTTCCTTTTTTTAAACTAATCTCTATGCCCAACATCGGGCTTGAACTCACGACCCCTAGATCAAGAGTCGAACACTACCGACTGAGTCTGCCAGGCGCCTCCATCATCAAGCCAGTCTTGATTTTAAAAATCTGCAGGAGGGTAGGGAGTGAGCTGGGGGGGATACCCAGCAACAGTATTGCAGGCAGAGAGAGCAGCTGGTGCAAAGGTCCTGAGGCAGGACTGTGCCTGGTAAGTTTAACGAACAACAGAAAGATCCGTGGCCTTCAGGGGACCCACTAGATGGCTCAGCCGGTTGATTGCCAGACTTCGGCTCAGGCCATGATCTCACGGTTCGTGGGTTCGAGCCCCACGTCAGGCTCTGTGCTGACAGCTCGGAGCCCAGAGCCTGCTTCGGATTCTGTGTCTCCCTCTCCCCTCTGCCCCCCCCCACCCTTGCTCGCACTCTGTCTGTGTCCCTCTCTCTCTCAAAAATAAATAAACATTTAAAAAGTTTTAAAAATATTTGAATTGATTGCCCACTTGACAAAACTTAGCAGTTTCCTGAAACTCTGCCTTTGCGGCTTCTTCCCTTGAAGTAATAGCCAGTGTGGCCCCACGGAGTCCTTCTTCCTCGTGGCGGCACACCTAAGTCACAGCCACCACATTTACACAGGTCTAAGGTGGTTCCAACTTCTTTGGTCCCGCCTCCCTCAGTGTGAAAGTTCAAGTCCTCCGGACTCCCCGCCAGGTCTCTTCCCCCTCCTCCCTCTCTCCCCCTCACCCACTCAGCCGTGCGGGCCTTCTCCCTCCTCACTGCTCCTCCATCAAGCTGGGCTGGTCCTGCCCCAGGGCCTTTGCATACGTAGTTCCCTCCTCCTGGACCTCTCTTCCCTCAGATGTCCCTATGGGTCACTCTCTCCATTTTTTTTTTTTTTATGTTTATTCGTTTTTGAAAGACAGAGAGAGACAGAGCACAAGCAGGGGAGGGGCGGAGAGAGAGCGGGACACAGAATCCGAAGCAGGCTCCGGGCTCTGAGCTGTCAGCACAGAGCCCGACGCGGGGGCTCGAACCCACGAACCGCGAGATCCTGACCTGAGCCGAAATCGGATGCTCAACGGACTGAGCCCCCCGGGTGCCCCTCACTCTCTCCATTTTTACGTCCTGATGAAATCTCGGTCATCGTTGAAGCCTTCTTGATTCACGTTGTTTAAAACTTCACCCGCCCACCCCTGACTCATGGGGTTCGAGACCCTCCTTCCCGCCTGCCATTTCTCCACGGCGTTTGTCCCCAGCTGATAGATATGCTGTGAGAGTCCCTCACCTGTGGGTTGTCTGTCCTCCACACGAGGAAGTCGGCGGCCTTTGGGGGGTCTGTGCTGTCTCGGCCCCCCGCCCCCCAGTCAGCACTTCGGCATGTCAGGCCGCTTCTATTTCTGAAACAGCCAGACAGCCACCTGCCTCTACATCCTTCCCCCCAAGCACTGCCCCCTCCACCCCCCTGCCCCTTCTCACCCGCTTCTCTTCCGCCCTGCTCCCTGCGTCGGCTCAGTCCCGTCTGCCTTGCACCTCTGCCCCCAGTGCTGGCTCTCCCCGTGCCGTCTCCAACCTTTCTGGAGTCTTTGACCTTGGCCCTGGGGCCCCGGAATGGCCTGTATCTACTCAAAATGCACTTAAAAAAAAAAAAATTCCTGAATCGTTTATGCAGTGAGGTCCGTGATTTATCGGCAAAGGGGGCTGGGTTGGTTCACGAAGCAGCTCTTGGTCTGTGCCGGGATCGCTCAATGTCAGCACCTTGCAACATTGGGTCTGGATCGTTCTGTGTGTGTGTGTGTGTGGGGGGGGCATCCTGGGCACCACGCGGGCAAGGAGGGGTGAGCGGCATCCCTGACCCTACCTACTCGATACCTTTCTGTGTAGTCGCGACACCCACAGATGCCCTCAGACATCGCTGAGGGTCCGGGGGCAGGGCTCAGAACTGTTGTTAGTTGAGAAGGACGTCTGTACCCTTAGGGGTGTCATCGTGGGCACAAGCGTGAACCAGGCAGTAGGTCCCGGCCCAGGCTGAAAGGCATATCAAGTGTTCTCAGCCTCCTGGAATGATCTGAAGTGGCATTTTTTTTTTCTAAATCTGAATATGACCTGCTTTGAGCAGCCGGTGGCCTAAGTTCCGAGGTTTGGAACAGTGTCCCTAGCGTCTGTCGTGCGGACTTGGGAAAGGCCTTTTTCTGTGCCCGTGGTTTCATCCACAACATTGGGACCATAGGAGCTCTGGCCCCATTCACTCATTCATTTATCCCACAAGTATTTGTTAGGTCCCTGCTCCGGGCCACGAGAGTCTCAGCCCCCTCCTCTGGTGCCCCGGGGTCAGGAGACAGGTGACAAGTGCGAAAAGTCTAACGCACAAGGCACGTCCACCCGTGACGCACTGTGGGGGAGCAGGTGACGTGGGCGAGACAGCCCGGGAAGGGCGGGTGTGGACGTGTAGGGCTCCCGAGACGGTGCCATTGGGCCTGAGAGTTGAAGACGGGAACAGTGTCGCTCAGGTAAGGGTCTGAGGAAGAGCCGGCTTGGCGTTTTCTTCCTCTTTCTTTCTTTTTTTTTTTTTTTAATTTTTTTTTCAACGTTTTTTTTTTTTATTTATTTTTGGGACAGAGCGAGACAGAGCATGAACGGGGGAGGGGCAGAGAGAGAGGGAGACACAGAATCGGAAACAGGCTCCAGGCTCCGAGCCATCAGCCCAGAGCCCGACGCGGGGCTCGAACTCACGGACCGCGAGATCGTGACCTGGCTGAAGTCGGACGCTTAACCGACTGCGCCACCCAGGCGCCCCTCCTCTTTCTTTCTTTTTGAGAAATAGAAGACGAGTAGCCGCAGCCTGGTCATGCGCGGAGCTGGCTCTCAGCAATGGCTAGTGTCTCATCAGCACGGCCTGTATCAGCCGCTGCTGCGTAAATTACCCCGGAACCTCCTGGTTTGAAAACACCAAACACTGGGGCGCCTGGGTGGCTCAGTGGGTTGAGTGCCCGACTCTTGATTTCAGCTCAGGTCGTGGTCCCAGGGTCGTAGGGTCGAGCCCCGTCTTGGGCTCTGTGCTGAGTGTGGAGCCTGCTTGAGATTCTCCCTCCCTCTCTCTCTCTCTCTCTCTCCCCCTCTGCCCCACTGCCCTGCTTGCCCTCTCTCTCATAAATAAAAAGTGAAAAGGCAACCCACGGGGTAGGAGAACATATTTAAAAATAAATAAAAACAACAAACACTTATCATCTCACACAGAGAGAGACCGGGTGTCAGGAATCTGGAGGAAGGTGAGGTGGGGGCCTCCGGCTGGAGTCTCTCATGAGGTCACGGTCAAGGTATCGGCCGGGGCCGCCTCATCTGAAGGCTCGACCGGGGCTGGAGTTGCTGAGAGCCCAAGCCGCCCCCCTCACGTGGCTCATGGCGGGCGCCCTCGCTTCCTTACCCCCGACGGGGTG
Source organism: Panthera uncia (assembly GCF_023721935.1). Classification (NCBI taxonomy): domain Eukaryota; kingdom Metazoa; phylum Chordata; class Mammalia; order Carnivora; family Felidae; genus Panthera; species Panthera uncia. The sequence continues at coordinate 3,256,049 of NC_064816.1, read as the reverse complement.
CCAGAGAGTGACCAAGCTGGTGTTTTCTGTCACTGGTGACAGCCCGTCACTTTTGCCGAGGTCTGTCAGTCACAAAGGCGGATTCTGGGTTACGGCTGGAAGCCCCGCCCTGGGCTGTGGATGCCAGGACGGGGGTCCCTGGGGGCCACCTGGGAGCCTGATTACCTCCCTAGCGAACACGTATGGGATGCCTGCTGACTTCCAGGCATCGGGGCTCGGAACTTTCCATAAGGCTGTGGCAGCACAATGCCCTGAAACGATCCCAGCACTGGGCTTATTATTATTCCCAACGCACGCAGCCTCTGGAGCCACGTTTCATGGCTTCAGGTCCCAGCTCCGTGACCCACCGGCTGTGTGACTTTGGGCAAGGGACCTCATGTCTCTGGACACATTTTGCCATTTGCAGGTGGGGGAAATCGTAGCGTCGCCCTCTCGGGGGACACCAGGCAAGTGTCGGCGGCTCTCGTGTCGCAGAGGAGGAAATGGAGGCGGGGGAGGGGACGCGTCTTTCTCAAGGTCACCCTGGCAGGCGGTGCTGGCGCTGAAGGCAGGCAGGTGGGGGCGTCTGGACCCCTCCCGGAGCTGCCCCCTTTCTGACGGTGTCTGTCTCGCCCCACAGGTCGGCCCCAGGGTCCCCCCGTGGGATTGGGGTGAGCACGTCGGGGGACGCCCAGCATGCAGGAAGGCAGGGGCTGCGGAACATGCCTCCAGCCTCCAGTGTTGCTGCCCGCGGCTGCACCCACCTGCGCCCATGGCCTGCACGGGCCCGTCGCTCTCTGGCGCCTTCGACATTCTAGGTGCCGCAGGCCAGGACAAGCTCTTGTACCTTAAGCACAAGCTGAAGACGGTCCACCAGGGCTGCCGAGGGGCGGACCTCCTGTACGCCATGGTGCTTCTGAAGCTGGGCCAGGAGACGGAGGCCAGGATCTCCCTGGAAGCGCTGAGGGCGGACGCAGTGGCCCGGCTCGTGGCCCGCCGCTGGGCCGGCGTGGACAGCGCCGAGGCCCCGGAGGAGCCCCCAGACTTGTCCTGGGCCATTGCCCGGGTGTACCACCTGCTCGCCGAGGAGAAGCTGTGCCCGGCCCCTATGCGGGACCTGGCCTACCAGACAGCCCTCCAGACGTTCAACTCCAGGGACGACCACCGGCTGGCCGAGCTCCAGGGAGAGGCCCGGGACCGGTGCGGCTGGGGCGTCATCCGGGCCCCCGGGAGCTTCCAGCCCCTTCGCTCCGATCGGGGCTGCCTCCCGCCATGCTCGGTGTCCCCCTCGGGCACCCGCAGCCTGCCCAAGCCCATCGAGGGCCTTTCGGGCTGGAGCAGAGGCTGTTCTCTGAGATCCACCAGCAGCCCCGCCTCCCTCGCCAGCAACCTGGAAATCAGCCAGTCACCCACCATGCCTCTTCTCAGCCAGCACCGCGGCTGTCGTGCGCCCAGCAAGCTGTGTGAGGAGCCCCGGGCAGGCCCCGGGCCCGAACCTGCCCCCACAGGCTGCCAGGAGCCTGAGGAAGTGAGCTGGCCACCATCCGAGGAGGCTGTCAACCCTTCACCTGGGGACACAGCCGGCCCTCCATCGGGGGTGACTGCCGGGCCCCTGCTGGGGGAGAGCGCTGGCCCCTCATCGGAGGGCCCCTCTTTGGAGGGCCCCTCATCCGGAGAGACTGCCGGCCCCCAGATGCCACCAGACACCCCGGGCCCTAGACTTCCTGAGGTGGTCCCAGATGCAAGCCCCACTGGCCAGCCCGACGCCCCCAAAGCTCTGGAAAGCGGCACCCGCTACCCGGTGGAGTGCAGCCACGCGCTGGCAGCCCCCGCATCTCTCCCCTTGCCCCCCAAAACCACTTGCCCTGACAAGGACCAGACCCCCCTCTCACTCCCTGTAGAAGATACCGCTTCCCAGAGGACCCCCCCATGCCCCCCCACCCCCTCGGCCCCGAGGACCTCCGCGCCCTGCCCTTCTCCATCCATCCCTCCTTCCGCTTGCCCCGCCGCCTGGAATCCGTGCCCCCCGCCCCCCGAGCTGGAGCCAGAGCAGAAATTCTACAACTTTGTGATCCTGCACGCGGGGGCAGACGAGGACATTGCCCTGCGGGTCCGAGAGAGGCTGGAGAGCCTGGGCGTCCCCGATGGCGCCACCTTCTGCGAGGATTTCCAGGTGCCCGGGCGCGGCCACCTGCGCTGCCTGCAGGACGCCATCGACCACTCAGCCTTCACCCTCCTGCTGCTGACCCCCAACTTCGACTGCCACCTGGGCCTGCACCAGGCGGGCCAGTCCCTGATGAACAGCCTCACGCGGCACGAGTGCCGGGACTGCGTGATCCCCTTCCTGCCCCTGGAGAGCTCGCGGGAGCAGCTCAGCCCGCACACCTGCAGCCTGCTCACCAGCCTGGTGTGGCTGGACGAGCGCTCCCATATCTTCGCCAAGAAGGTGGCCAACACCTTCAAGCCGCAGAGGCTGCGAGCCCGCAGGGCCCACTGGAGGAAGGAGCAGGACGTCCGCGCCCTGCAGGAGCAGCACCAGCAGCTGGAGGGCGAGCGGCAGCGCGTCTCGGCGCTGAACGCCGCCTACTCGGCCTATTTCCAGAGCCACTCGGCCTGGCAGGCGCAGATGGAGGCGCTCCGGGTGGCCTTCGGGAGCCACATGCCCTTTGGGACTCCGGGGCCCCTGGGAGCGCCCCCGCCCTTTCCCTCCTGGCCGGGCCACCAGCCGCCGGCGCCCGCGCCCCCGTGGCTGGCCGGCGCCCCGGCACCCGCGCCCGCCTTCCCGCAGCCCCCGGCGCCCCCTCAGAGCCCGGGGCTGCAGCCCCTCATCATCCACCACGCGCAGATGGTGCAGCTGGGCCTCAACAACCACATGTGGAACCAGAGAGGGACCCAGGCGCCCGAGGACAAGACGCAAGGCGCGGAGTGACCGGTGACCCCGGCCTTGGGGACGCCCGCACCGTGCCCGGGGCGGGAGGAGGAGCGCGACGTCGTCTGCAACCTTCAGGACATCGCGGGGGAGACCTTCGTGTCTCAGGAAATCGTGCAAAATGGGCCCCGGCGACTTTCTGGCGCGCAAGGAGTGGGGGGGGGTGCGGCGCGGAGTTGGTGGTGGCATTTGCGGATTCTCACCCGGGTGCTGGCGGTGGCGGGGAGTGGGCTGGGGGATGTGGGAAGTGTGTTTCGACTTTAATAAATATTTATTGAACGCTTCTCCAGTGCCGTGCCACTCCCGGAGACGTCTAGTGTTCCCCCAAAAAGGGGATTGGAAGGGAGACGCCGGGACCGGAAGTTGCGCTGCTTCTCTCATTTCATTGGGCAGAGCGTAGTCACGTGGTCCCTTTGGCTGCAAGGGAGGTTGGGAAATGTAGTCTTCTGCTGGGCAGTGTGCTTTGCTGAAAGTTTTGGTTCCCGTATCACAGAATGTGGAGAGAAAAGACACAGGACATTTATTACTTGATTGCTGTAACCTCCCCCCCCTTTTTTTTTTTTTGCCTGGGAGGGGTCCTGCCTTGATGCCCCCCCACTACCCCATTCTGGGCTCAGATCCCACCATGCGATCTTAGGGGAGAGCCTTGGGCTTGCGGAGCCTCACGCTCTCATCGGAGAAATGGGCTTATGATGCCAGTGTTTCAAGGTTGTCCGCAGATCCTTTGCGACACACTGACGCTCCAGGGGCAGTGTAAGTGCTCATTAATGGCAGGCCCGGAGAGGAGGGGGCTAATCTTTTTCGGAGTCACAGACCTTTGGGAAGGAATAGAATTAACATTCGTGGGGCACTCACATTTATGGATTCCGGAGGCTTTACAGATCTCAACGTATTTTGTTTTATTTTTTATTGGTATTTATTTGTTTATTTATTTTAATTTTATTTTTTTTTATGTTTATTTATTTTTGAGACAGAGACAGAGCATGAACAGGGGAGGGGCAGAGAGAGAGGGAGACACGGAATCTGAAACAGGCTCCAGACTCTGAGCTGTCAGCACAGAGCCCGACGTGGGGCTCGAACCCACGAACCGTGAGATCATGACCTGAGCCGAAGTTGGACGCCTAACCGACTGAGCCTCCCAGGCGCCCCTATTGGTATTTATTTAAAGTACTCTCTGTGCCCGACTGGGGCTGGAACTCTGGACCCCAACATCAAGAGTCACAGGCTGCACTGACTGAGCCTGCCAGGCGGCCTTGAACCTATTTTGAATCCCCAAAATTGAACGCTCTCTGGGTACAGGCTTACATCATTGGACTCATTTTACAGAGAAGAAAAACAGGCTCCAAGAGGTGAATTCTGGTCCCCAAGGTCACGCAGGTCAGGAGCGGGGAGATTGTAATTTCCAAGGGAAGGAAAGGCAAATTTGAGCTGGTTAAGCCAGGAAGCTGCTGGCCCCTCCCACCCAACTGCTTCCTGCAAACATGAACTTTGCAAGCCTTTTCCCCCTTTCTTGGGGCCCAGGAGGGCGGGCCTGGCTGACTCACCCAGGCCATCACATATCAGTTATTATTTTAGTGGCTGACTCAGATTTTGCCAGGGCCTTCGTAGCACTGACGTCAAACCCGGGGAGGAGCCCCTGAAATCAGCTTCCAGGGCGCTGCAAGGTGGCGTGGGTTCGTGGACAGACTGTTTCGAACCATCGACGCGGGAGCTAGCTGCAAATAATGGGACAGCTGCAGTGAACAGGCCATTTGGTTCATTCAAGTGACATTTATGGGGTGCCTACTGTGTGCCTGCATTGGAGTGCAGTAGGGGCACCCAATACATCCGTGCAGTCGGAATCGGAGGGGAGGGAGCAGTGAATGAATCATCAAATGAAGCAGAGATAATTTCAGAAAGTGAAGAGACATCAGAAGAAATGAACAGTGACATGGGAGTGTCCCCGGGGGGGAAACTTTCGACCGAGTGGCCAGTGGGGGCGTAAGGAGCCCGTGTTAGAGCCAAGGCCTGTAGAAAGAGGAGCTGGCCGGGATGAGAAGAGTTTGAGGACCAGGTGATTTTTCTGGAAGGAGGAAAGAGCTCGTGCAAACGCCCTGGGGTAGAGCCCTGCCTGGCATGTTGGAGGAACAGCGAGAAGGCCTTGTGGCTGGAGCAGAGTGAGCGAGGGGGAGAGAGGGTGGAGAGGAGGAGGGGAGGGGATGCACGGCTTTGTGGGCCTGGGGGAGGACTTGGGCTTTTCCCTCGGGAAGGCGGAAGTCCTGGAGGCCCTTAGCAAGCAGAGGATGGGGGTGGGGTGGGGTGGGAATCTGACTCCAGCGCTCACAGGCGCCCTCTGGTGGCTTCTCTGGGGAGGACAGACTGGGAGGTGGGTGCACGTGGGAGCGAGCCTGCGACCAGAGCGGTGGCAACAGACCCTGGCGAGGCCGGCCACCATGGGGGCTGGACGCACGTTGGGGGCAGAGGAGGGACAAGCGGGCACGTTCAGAGCACGAACCCCTACTAATCCCTGAGAAATTGTGAGACTCGGAACAAATCACAGCCCTTTTCTGGGCCTCATTTTCCCCATCCGTCCGTGGTCCCGGTGACTTCGGGTCTGGATCTCCAACACTTCCCACGTCCCTGTGTCACGGCAGCATATTTAAAGGACAATCACTTTGAAACCCCTGGGCTGAGGGTTTTACATGCCCCATGAACTTGTTTCGCCCTCCCAATAGCCCAGGGGCTGGAGACCATCCCTGCCCCAATTTACAGATGAGGAAACTGACGCCCAGAGAGGCGAAGTCATTTACCCAAGGTCACACAGCACGCAAAGTAGCTTTTGGGGGCAGAAGAAGGAGCCAGGTGTCCCTCTGCTGGATTCTAGCCCCTCCGGAGGTTGTGCACACTGTGCATTCATGGCCTCCATTTTTTTTTTTTTTTTTTTTAATCTGTGAAATAGTCTTGTTTCACTTTTTAATTCCTGGTTTCTCCGCCACACCCTGCATACCCTGAGAGCACCGGGGTGGATCTGTCTGGGTCCCTGTAGCGTTTTCAGAACCCAACCCAGGAAGTGGAGCAGAGTCATTGCTCGGTGAGTCCTTTGACCAACAACGCGGGCAACCGTGTCTGTGCGGGGCGCGGCTCCCCACCCGCAAGGGGTTCACCGGGCACTGAGTGGGCAGGATGTGGATTCATCCATCTGCTTATCCAACCCACATTTACTGAGCTCCTCCTGGGCGCAGGCCCTCTGGGCACAGTGGTGACTCAGTGGTCACCATGCCCCCAAGGTGACGCAGGATGACCCAGTTCTGCTCTCCCAGGCTCGTGGTCCGCTGCCACAGACGGAGACGTTACGGGGCGATGGGGCCTGCGATGGAGAGGTGTGGGGGGTTCCGGAGGCCCAAAGGGGACCGTTGAGCAACCTGGGGGGATTGAGAGAAGCTTCTGGAAGGAGGAAGTAAGCTGAGACCTGAGGCGTGAGTTGGAAGAGCCATGGGTTGGGGAGAGAGTTCGTAGAGGTGGGCACCGCATGGACAAAGGTACTGGGGCGAGAAAAGCCCGCGGCTACAGGCGCGGCCATGGCCAAGGTTCCCCAGAGCGGGGCGGGGGCGCTCAGCCACACGTCCTGCCGCCCTGGTGCCCCCTGCTGGCCGCCACCGTCCCAAGGCCAGTGTGCCCCCAGCGGCCCCAGGTCTGGGGTGTTTCCTGGGAAACCCCTGTCCCCACTAGAACAAACAGCCTCAAGGAAAAATAGAGGGGGATTTTTTGAAAATTTCCCCTTCTCTAAAAACTGTGAGATATGAGGGCGCCTGGGTGGCTCCGTCGGTTAAGCGTCCGACTTTGGCTCAGGTCATGATCTCACGGTGTGTGAGTTCAAGCCCCACATCGGACTCTGTGCTGACAGCTCAGAGCCTGGAGCCTGCTTCGGATTCTGTGTCTCCCTCTCTCTGTCCCTCCTCTGCTCGTGCTCGGTCTCTCAGGAAAAAAAAAAAAAAAAGAAGAAGAAGAAACGTTAAAAAATGTTTTTAAATAAAAACTGTGAAACATGAATCAATAACAGATGATTTATTTTCGGAGGTTCTTAGCGGTGTCCCTGCTTGGAACGGTGTCTTTCCGAGATGGTTAGATCTTGTACAAATTTCTCCCGCTCCCTGGGCCCAGAGAGGGCAATGCATTGCCCAGTGTCACACAGCGCATGCGTGGCTGCCACTGGGCCTGGGCAGAACTTGAGGGGCTTTGAGTTTGAATCTTGCACATCCCCTGCGTCTCCAGCGCATTTTGGCTGTCCCACCAGAGGGCGCCTGTGAGCACCTCCTGTGACGCAGCCCTTCAGGGCTCCCACCTCTTTGGGGGGGGGGGTGGGGAGCCGAAGTCCTCCCCGCGGGCCCCCAAGGCTCTGCACGACCTGCTGTCCCCTCCTCCGTCTTTCCCCCTAGCCTAGTCTGTGCGAGCCACATGGGCCTCGACCCGCCAGGTGTGGTCCTGCCCCAGGACCTTCACGTGGGCTGTTCCCGCTGCTTGAAATGCCCTTCCTTCAAATGTCTACATAGCTCCTCGCTCACCTCCTCCAGATATTTGCTCAAATGCCATCCTCCCAGGGCAAGCTTCTCTGAGCCTCCCATTTAAAATAATTTACAACCACATCCACCAGATCCCCCCATCCTCCCCCACACTGCTCTATTGTTCCCTAATGCTCAGCGTTTTTAGACTAATAATAGTAATAATGTCACTTATTCATTGAACACCTGGTTTATCATCCGCCTTCCCCATGAGGATGGGAATTTTATCTGGCGAGTTCCCTGCTGGACCCCAGTACCTGGCACACAGCAGAGGCTCAATACATGAATTTGAACGAATGTGCCAACCTTTCTATCTTGCAACCAATCTCGTTGTTCCGTGTTCCCCACGGGGCTCACGGCTCTGTGGGGAAGACAGACGCGCCACTAGGTGGTTGCAGCCGGGGTGGTCCTGGGTGTGACGGGGGACGCAGAGGCCACTGTGGGGGCCTTGGGGTTGGGGGCGGTCATGGGAGGCTTCCTGGAGGAGGCATTCCAAGAAGGAAAGGCTACTGCAGGCGGAGGGTACAGTCCATGCAAAGACTCCGAAGGATGGGGAGGAGCCAGTGTGGTCGACCTGAGTACAGAACCTGTGTCCTGTATGTGGCGCCCCCTTCCCCCCAGAACAGGATCCTGCGTTTATGGGGGGGGGGGGGGGTGAAATCCAGAAAGCGCTGCAGTGAGCGTTCTGCGCCACCAGGGGTCGCCATGGGACAGTGATTCCGGGTTCTCCCCTGCCTGGAACCGAAGAGCATTCCTCCTGAAGAGAGGCCCCAGAGACCCCAGAGAGTGCCAAGTTCAGGCCATGCCGCCACGCCCCTTTCCTCGCTTATCGCCTCCGTAAATAACAATAGCAGCTGTATAAACATCCTCAGTAACTGGGCCTTTGGAAATTGTTCAGTCTAAGGCTGTTGGGGACCAGAGCCCAGAGAGGGCAGACACCTGCTTTAAGTCACCCAGCAACAAGGCCGGCCCACCCTAGCCTGACCCGCACAGTGCCCCCTCCCACCCCCACTGCCTCTGGGCGCGGACCTTTTATTTTTAACTTGGTCAGTGGATCTGGCCTTTTTATAGCCCTGGGAGGTGCCCAGGGTTTCCAATTTCCAAGGGAAGTTAAAAAAAAAATTGTACTCTTCCCAAGAAAAGGAGCTTCCTGACCTCTGGGGGTGGGGGTTGGGGGGCTGGCCCCATCTCCTGTCTTCCCTGACGCTCCCCCGGGGTGCCCTCAGACCTCTTATCGGGCTCTCTGCCTGTCCCCGCCCTGCGAACCCCACGCCCCTCCTCTGCGGGGACCTGGGCACTGGAGGTTGGCAGGCCGGCCTGGCACCACATGCCCGCCCCATCCCCTGCGGGTCGCTGTGTCGGAGCCCCTCTGTCACGTGGGATCTGACGGGCTCTGGCATCAGCCCGCCCATCCCCCTTGCTCACCTGTCTCCTGTCCCGCAGGTTCTTTGCTGGCCATCTGCCCTCTTCTTGAAGGTCTTTTCTATTTGTCGAGTCATTTAGTCTTTTTCTTTAAACAGGCTTTAAGATTACCCCCCAGCTCCCTTTTTTATTTCTGGAATCGGATCGCGGTGATGGTTGCACAACCTTGTGACTACAGTGAAAGCCACTGAACTGTGTGTCCGCTTTGGAATGGTGAATTTCATCTCGGTTACAAATTGTAACAAACTCGTCTTTTATTTTAAAACTCGGGGTCATTTTCGGTACGAACATCTGTAAACTCACATGTCGTGGCGGGGGAGGGGAGGCTCGCTATGCTTTGTCCCCGAAGACACGTTCAAGAAAAGATTTGAAAGCTTTCCCAATCCATCTGTGCCTCAGATGTATACACGAGCGTGCACACAGCAGGCGCCCTGTAACCACACAGCTCTTTGTGCACTTATGATGCGCCGGGATGTTGTCACAGACAAACCCGTTTACTCCTTCCTGCGATGCTAGCAGGCAGCGGCTCCTGCCAATCCCATCTTACAGATGAGGAAACTGAGACCCGGGGAGGGGCCGGTGATGTTGCCAAGGTCACGGGGCCGCGGTCGGAAACCAGAACCACCCCCACCACACACGTTTCATTCAATTTTGTTTAACTTGTTTCTTAATATGTTTTTATTTAAAAGAATTTTTTTTTTTACAGTTATTGATTTTTGAGAGACAGAGTGAGAGCACAAGTGGGGGAGGGGCAGAGAGAGAAGGAGACACAGAATCCGAAGCAGGATCCAGGCTCCGAGCTGTCAGAGCCGGACGCGGGGCCCCAACTCACCAACCGCGAGATCGTGACCGGAGTCGGAGTCGGTCACCCAACCGACTGAGCCACCCAGGCGCCCCGAAGTATTTTTTTTTTTTAAGTTTCTTAATTAAGTTTTTATTTTAATCCCAGCACAGTTAGTACAGTGTTCTGTTAGTTTCAGGGACACAGTACAGTGACTGAACAGTTCTATGCTCGGTGCTCAGCAGAAGCATCAATTTTATTTAACTTTTAAAAGAACCAGGGGCACCTGGGTGGCTCAGTGGGTTAAGCACCTGACTTGGGCTCAGGCCTCCATCTCAGGCTTCGGGGGGTTCGAGGCCCGTTGCAGGGCTTTGCTCTGACAGCACGGAGCCTGCTTGGGATGCTCGCTCTCCCTCTCTCTGCCCCTCCCCCCCCCCCCCTCCCCTCTCCCAACGAAAAATAAAAAAAAAAAAAAAAAAAAACTGGCCCTTTTATTTATTTTTTTTTTTAAGGGCCAGCTTTGGGGTTCACTGGTTTTTCTCTGTTGTGCATCAAAAACTTTTTTAGAAGTTTTCTTAAGGTCAGTAATCTCGACACCCAACGTGGGGCTCGACCTCGCGGCCTCGGGACCCAGACTCGCAGGCCCCTCGCTCCGGGAGCCCTCATTTGTGCATTTCTGCCTCACTGATTTCCACGTGCTCTGGGTTGACTTTCCAGTTTCCTACGGTGGGGCCTTGGGCCAGGGGCTGGCGTGCCCCTCCTGCGAAGGGCACAGTAGGTCCCTCGACCTTGGGGGCCTGACGCCTCTGTGGCAAGCGCTCCGTCGCACCACCCGCAGTATGAAAGCGCCAGGGGCACCGTGCGCCCTCTATGCCAGCACCCCCCTCCCCCAGCCTGTTCTGCAGCTACAGCCAGGGGCCTGCAGGCTGCCGTCGGGCGGCATCTCCCCTTGGCTTGAAACCCCAGTGGCTGCCCAGCGCCCTGGCTGCGGGCCGCCAACCACCTGCCTGTGCTCCCCCCGGTCCCCCCAGCAGCTTCCTCCCTCACCCCATCGGGCCACATGGGCCTCCCTGTGAATTCCTTTATTCGTGCAACAAACTACCGGTGTCAGCCCCTCTTCTAGGCACTGGGGACACAACAGGGGACGAGCTGGTGTGGTAGACGTTCTAGGGAAGGGGACACAGGAACAAATAAGGAAGCAAACAGGGGTCATCTCAGGGGTTAGGTTATACGTGTGGGCTGGGAAGGAAACGCACAGCAGGAGGTGGACGGCTGAGAGGCTTTCAACAATCTGGGAGGGCTGCGTGGAGGAGGGGACATCCATCCCATCAAACTTACTGCTTGAGGAGCTTTTGATCGAGGGCATTAAGGCCCAGGGCAGGGGGAGGCTGCACTGGAGCTCAAATGTGCCACTCAACACCGATGTTCAGAGTCTCTTCCACAGCCCACGGAGGGCAAAGGTGCCGGGGTCCCTCCCCAGGAGTGCCAGTGTTGCCCACATTTGGGCTGGGTCTTGCCTAACACATGGGGCGACACCAAACCTAACTCGGGACTCCACACCCCCTTCTCCAGGGACACGCAGTTAGCACCCTGCTGTGCCAGCAGTCCCAGGGAGGGTCACCTCCCCTTTCCAGGCTGTGATGTGATTCCGACCCGTGCTATCTTTAACCTGAGGCTGGGACGCTCTGCTCCCCTCCCTGTAAACACTGCTCGGATGACACCCCTGGAATCCTGCGGGGGGGGGGGGGGCGACGAGTGTGGCCCAAGTGTCTGGGGAGGAGCTGTAGTCCCAGAGGCAAGAGACACCCCCGCGTGAACTCACCTGCTCCCTTGACACGTGGGCGCCGAGGCCACGGCAGTGACCCCACACAGCCACGGGGCTCCGGAAGGTCTGATAGGCGAGTACCGAGCACCGAGCACCCAGCAATGAGCAGAACTGAGGTGCCAAATTCGGCTTCGTGGAGGCAGGCAGCGGCTCCCACTGGTGGGGGCGCCGCGTGCTTTCTCGACCTTGGGCTTCAGCCTCAATCCTGAGCTCCCGGACACGGGGCCTGGACAGTTGCCCCCACCCCCTGCCAGTGACTTAACACTTCCCGCCGGCTGAGCGGCTTCAGGCAGCCTGCTCTCTCTCCCACTTTACACAACCCACCTTCACTCGGCCTACTGGGGACGTGGGCTCCCCCTATAACCCTCACAAGCTGACAGGGGAAGCAGCGATGAGCTCACCTCACCCCTAGGCCCCCCCGAGACCGGCCGGAGCCAGGGAAGCTGGGACCCCGGCCTGCACTCCCCCGCCTGCCACCTGGGGACCCCCTCCCCCCAGCCCCCGGAACCGGAACCACATCGTCTGCAACCTTTTGGAGCAGTGGGATCACCTCTCACCTGACACCCGAGCCGGGCCGTTTTTAAGATGGCCTCCGTGGCCTGGGGGCCAAAGTCGCACTTCTCAGGTCTGAGCTCGGAAAGGAAGTGTTTAGCCCCGATCAGCTTTCCTCTCGGGCGAGTCTTCTCACACCCCAGTGGCCGGTTTCCCCCACTTGCAAAACGGCAAGAAGAACACCTACTTCAGGAGGCCTGGGTGGCTCAGTCGGTTAAGCTTCCGGCTTCCGGCTTCCGGCTTCCGCTCAGGTCATGATCTCGCGGTCCATGGGTTCGAGTCCCGTGTCAGGCTCTGTGCTGTCAGCGCAGAGCCTGGAGCTGCTTAGGATTCTGTGTCTCCCTCTCTCTGCCCCTCCCCTGCTTCTTCTCTCTTTCTCTCAAAAATAAATGTAAAAAAGACACACACAAAAAAACACACCTAGTTTACAGGGCTGCTGTGAGCAGCGATTCAGGTGGCCCATGGAAGCACGTGGAATGGTGCCTGGCATCCAGCAAGGGCCCAATAAATGCTTGGGCCGGTGTTGTGTCCCGAGACTACTCTGGAGCACCTGCTGATTCAACACCCACTCCTCCCAGGCCACCGTGTGTTCCCATTACAGCCGAGCGGGTGCTGTTAGTGGTCGGACCCCCGTGAAACCAGGAGCCGGAGAAGCAGCCTGGCCTTCCCCACTGTCGTGCGAGGGGACGACACGGAATAATCAGCCTCGATCCGGCCGGTGCAATCCTGACCCGAGGGGGCCTGCACCGTGCCTGGCGCACAGGGGGCAGCGGGACCTACTCAGCGCGCCAGACCAGGGAGCAGTGCTCTCACTGTGCTACCGTACGGAGAACTGCAACTACACGAGGGAACCGGCAGGAGAAAGAAGAGGGACCAGATTTTCCTCCCCAACCGGACCGGAACCGCAGAGCTACCGAGTTCGGCCTCTTGGGCGCTCCCCCCGCTGCCCCAGCCCTCCCTCGCCTTCCGGGAGGGCCAAGCCACCTCTTTGGAGCCTTCCCTACCGCAAAGCTGGGGTTTGGGAGAAGTCAGCGGTTTCCCTCCTTTTCCACGGGCAGAAACACGCCACTTCCCAGGGAAATCCCACACAAGGTCCCAGGACACAGAAACTGCCCCCGTGAGATGGTGGCCCGGGGGCTGGGCTCTGCGAGCCCCCACACCTCGACCTTTGCGCTGGGCGGCACCCTCTCCCCGCCCACCCCGGGAGGGAGCCGTCCATCCCCCCACCACCCCGTCCCCCCAAGGCTGCCTTTTAAATGACTCGGGCACCAGCGCGGAGACGCACGATTTAAACTGCCTCATTGCTTTATTCCGTGCTTTGAAGGGACAGGGACACTTTCCCGCCTCGACGGAAGGTAAAACCCGGCCTTGCCAATAAATAACGTCCTAACTAACACTGCAAATGCAAACGGGGCCCGGGGGCCCGCTGTGGCTTCTCGTGGCTTCTCGAGGCCTCCGTGCAGCTGCGAGACGAGGCTGCGGGGGGGGGGAGACACCCTCTCCAGGCGGGGCCCCGCCTCCTGAGCCCGGGAGGCCGCTTCGTCCTCTGCCACCTGCCACCGCTCACCGCCACCGGCCCGCCGCTGCCGGGGGGGGGGGGGGGGGGGGGGGGGGGGGGGGG
>NC_064816.1:3232060-3242302 GCF_023721935.1 Panthera uncia | reverse complement strand
GGGGGGGGGGGGGGGGGGGGGGGGGGGGGGGGGCGTGGGCGGCACCGCTGCGCTTGGCGCATGCGCGCCCTGAGTGGTGGGAATCCGAGATTTCTCATCACCTCACTGGCAACTTGTGGACATTCGCCGCCTCCTCCAGCTCAGTTAACAGCGAGTGGGGACCTGGCTCAGGAACACCTGCGTTCAGGCTTCCAAGCAGCTAAAAAAAAAAAAAAAAAAGAAAAGAAAAAAAAAAAGCCTAGAGCCGCGGGGCTGCGCACAGCCACACTGCGCATGCGCGCGGGGCCCGGGAGGCTGAGGCGACCGCGCTTCCTGGGACTCAGAAACCGAGCCCCTGATCCGCTCCGACCGTGCGGGTCCTTGCCGGGTCGGGCAGTGACGGCCCCGCCAGCTCCTTCGGCGCCCGGCCCGATCGGCGCTTGGAAAACGCCCCTCTCTGTGACTTGAGTGGAAAGTTGGGGGAGGCCCAAGTAGAAGGCAAGCAGGCAAGTTCTAGAAAATGGACGGTCGCCTCGCTTTAGGGACCGCCACCAAATCCTCCACGCCGCCGAGCTCACCCCTGGTAGACAGCCTCGCCGCCTCGGCCACGGCCACAACCTCCCTGTGTGACATCCGCTCATCCCGTGTGACCAAAAATTCTCAGGAAAAGAAAAAACACGGCAGCACAACTTCTGGCCTCCCGCGCCACGCCTGTAACCTGCCCGCTCACTAAGAAACGCAACACCACACCAACGAAAGCCATGCGAGGGGCAGGCCGCCCGGGCAGGGAGCCCTGCCCACGGCCCGTGGTGAGGGCAGGGGGCAGGGGGCAGGGGGCAGGGCGCGGGCGGGCTGCAGAACTGAGAGCCGGCCTGCTTCTCCGACCCGCCGCCTGGGAGCGCCCCCCCTCCCCCGTCCTCACACTGCACTCGGCCGCGGGGGGGGGGGGGGGGGCGTAAAAGCAGGGACCCGATCCTCAGCTTCTTCCCGGTTCTCGGAAAAGAAGGCAAAAAGCTTCGATCCCTCTGCCTCGAGGCAAGAAGGCAAAAGTCCTCCGAGACCCGGGCAGATGGGATGCGTGGACGCGCGTGCAACCTCCCCCGATCAAAGACACGCTCGCGGGCTCCCGGAGAGGGCCAGTTCCTCGAGCGCCAGATGCGGACGGCTTCGAGCACCAACGACTTGCTGATTCCTTTCCCCTCTCCGCAGAGCGGAGGGGACAGGGGCTCCGGAGCCTGGAGAGCCCTTCTGTCTCCCGCTGCCTAAGGGCTCGGGGGAGGGGGGAGGCGGGGCGACGAGCGTGGGCCCCACTCTTCCCGGTGGTTTCTCGGCTCTCAGGACCCCGTCAGTGCAGCTCGATGAAAGCCTCCAGCTCCTCGGGGATGAAGCCCTTGTAGGGGATCTTGTTTTTGTCCAGGGCGCGGGCCGCAAGGCACTGCAGGGTCACGTAGTTGAAGGGCTGAATGGTGCTCTTGGCCAGCAGCTTTTCATCCAGCAGCTCGTAGGCGGTCTTCTTGAAGGCATTGGTGGCATCCATGTGGGCGCCCGCTTCGATCAGGGCGTTCATGATCCCGGGGCAGTTGTTCTGGGCCGCTATGTGCAGCGGGGTGTTGTTGTCAAAGTCCCGGCTGTCTGGGTCCGCCCCGCAGTCAAGCAGCACCTTGACCACCTGGGGAGAGGGGAACCGGCCCACCGGGTAGCGGCCGACGTTCGTGGTGTCCTTGTCCACTGCCATGTGCAGAGGGGTGAAGCCGTTCTTGCCCCGGGGGGCGCACTTCAGCAGCCGGTACACGGTCTGGTGCTTCAGGTGCTCCTGGTCCGGCGTGCACTCCACCTTCTCCAGCAGGTACAGCAGGTGGAGGATGATGGCCAAGGCCTTGGTGAACTGGGCCGAGTCCCCGGGCTCCTTGGGCAGCTGCAGGGCCCGCTCCACCTCCCGCACTCCTTTGCAGAGCACGCCCATGAGGTCCGCAAAGCCGATCTGCGCGCCCGGGCTGCCCTTGGCCGCGCGGTCCTGGAGCACGTAGGAGAAGAGTTCGGCGAAGGAGAGGAAGCTGCTGGCGGTCATGGGGCTCAGGGGCTCCAGGTTGTTCTGCTGCATGTCCAGGGCGTACTTCCACAAGCGGATGCAGCGCTCGAAATTGCCCGAGTCGGCGTACACCGCCCCCCGGTAGCGGATGTAGTAGGACGTGTCCGGGTGGGCCGGCCCCAGGATGCGCTCCCGGACCAACAGGGCCTGCGTGCGCATCTCATCCGGGTCGGTTATGAGCGCTTCCAGCTCCTCGGTGGTGGTCACCTCCCGGGAATAGTCATAGGCCAGCACCAGCTGCGGGGGCTCCGGTTTGGGCAGATACGCGCCGCCCTGGTGCCGCAGCTCCATGGCCCGTCTCCAGTGCTTCAGGGCCCCGAGCAGGTCCCGCTTCTTATCCACGTAGGTGGCTCCCAGCAACTCGAGGGCTTCCACGGCGGCCTCCCGGCTCGTGGGGCAGCAGCTCTCGTACGCGTCACCGAGCGCGTCCTCCGGGGGGGAGCTGCGGCCGCGGGGCCCCGGGGGCGGCACGCATGCCGGGCCGGCGGAGGGGCCCCCCTCCCCAGCAGGCTGCTCCTGGATGAGGTACTCCACGATGTTGGTGTGGCCCGTGACGCTGGCCGCCAGCAGCGGGGTCATGCCGTAGCCGTCGCGCTCCATGCGGGCGTGGCAGCCGAGCAGCAGCTGCAGGATCTCCAGGCTGCCGGACTCGGCGCAGTCGTGCAGGGCCGTGTTGCCCTTGGCGCTGCGCCGGTTCACTTGGGCGCCCTGCTCCAGCAGGTAGCGGGCGATCTCGCGGTGGCCCTTGTAACAGGAGATCATGAGGCACGTGTGGCCGTGCCGGTTGGCCACCTCCAGGTCGGCCTGGTGCTCGCCCACCAGGTAGCGCACCACCTCCAGGTGCCCGTCGAAGCAGGCGGCGCGCAGCGGCGTCGAGTTGGTGCGCGTCGTGCGGTTCACCGACGCCCCGCGGCGCAGCAGGCTGCGCACCACGTCCAGGTGGCCGGCGGCCGAGGCGGCCCACAGCGGCGGCGCGCCCTCGATGGTCTCGCCGTCGAAGTGCACCGAGCCGCCCGCCTCCACGCTCGCGCCGCACCGGTCCACCAGGTACTCGACCACGTCCAGGTGGCCGTAGCGGGCGGCGATGAGCAGCGGCGTCCCCCCGCCGGCCACCTCACCCGTCAGCTCGTCCAGCTCCTCCCGGCTCCGGCCGCTGAGCAGCTTCTGAAGCAGCTGCAGCTTGCCGTCGCGGGCGGCGTTGTACACGGCGGTGCGGAGGTCCATGGCGCGGGCTTCCGCCAGGCCATGGGCCGGCCGCCGGGGGACGCGGAGGGCGCGGGCTAAGGCCCGGAGGGGCGGGCGGCAACCTTCACCGTCTCCCCCGCCGCCATCTTAGGGGCTTCTCCGGCGGAACAAAATGGCTGCCGCGTCCCGGCGCTCCGCGGGCTCGGGGGGGCGCGCAGGGAAATGTAGTCCTGGGAGCCGGCCTCCCCCTCAAGACAGACGAGGGACGTAGAGGGTCAAGACTACCGCTCCTAGGAGGACGCGGGCCAGCAGAGGGGACCTGGGAGCACGGTGCATGGTGGGGATTGTGGTTCCGAGCGCAGAGGGTTGAGGCGGAACCTGGCCGGGCGTGGACTACAATTCCCGTCGCGCAATGCTATCCCCATGACTTCTGGGGACCCGGGCAAGTCTGACTACGTACTTCCTGTGGCTCTCTCCGCGCTCCGGCCCACAGGAAACGCGGGCGCGGGCCGAGAGACTACATTGCCCGAGAGGCATCGCGAGCGACTCGGAGCCAATCGGGAGCTAGAACGAGGGCTAAGCCGGCCAAACGGCCCGGTGTGATCTGGATGTGGCGTGGCGGAGCCGCTGGCCGGCAGGGGGCGCTCGGGAGAGGCGGGAAGGCTGGCGGCGCCTAGGACGGTAAGGGACGCGGGGGGCGGGGAGGTGGGTACGCGTGTGGCCCTAAGGGCGGGTGTCCCGCGCTCAGCTCGCTTCTCAGTCGTTCGTGTGCACGCATACATTTATTTACTCCCTCATTAATACATGATTGAACACTTAACGTTGCTTCCTCCAACACTCGACGCCCCGAATACAAAATCTACACTTGACTTAGACCGCCTAAGCCCTTGGTCGTCGGACCTAGGTCTTAAAGATCCTTCTGAGTAATACCTCTGGGGTTCGGGGCTTCGAGAATTTCGGCCACTCGCCCAAGGACACGGGACAAGTAAATGGCAGGGTCGGGATTTGAACCCGGGGAAAGGGAGCTACGTCATTGGCAGGACCCCGTGCGAAATGAAAATGTGGCCTCCCTGGGCTCAAACTGATTAAGAATTTCCCTCCCGGTGGTGACAGCAGAGCCTCAAACCAAACGTGGGGTCCTTCTGAGCCTGGGGGCCCGGGTGACTGCACACATAGGTCCACACTTGCGAAGCGTGAACCGCACCCCCCGAAGCCAGACCCTGAGCCCCAACACGCTCCCGCCTGCCCTTTGCTGCCGCCTGCCCCCTGGGTTATTGAGAACGTAGGAAAGATGAAGGATGTGGGCGGACTCGGGAGTGTTCCAGAAACGCAGAGGGTTCTCTCACACCTCCAAACTTGTACAGGTACTGTTCCCGCTTCTTGCAACACTGTTCCACACCTTCACTTGGCCACCTCTTGGACCCTCTGCGGGTGAGACTCCCGAGTCCTCCTGTGTGAGCCCTTGACCCGGTGGCGCTCCCCGGATGCCCTCCCTGGCACCACTGACGTTCTCCAGGAATCTTCGGGAAAGACTGTCTGAGTCAGCTCGGGCTGCTATAACAAATACCACAGACGGGGTGGCCGTGTTAGGGCTCCCAGAGAAAGAGAACCCAAGGCTACACACGGAATTGGCTCATGGAATTACGGAGGCCAGGAAGTCCTCTGATGAGCCATCTGCCAACTGCAGACACAGGAAAGCCAGTCCGAGCCCGAAGGCCCGAGGATCAGGAGAGAGCTCCGATTCCCAAGACCAGGAGACATGGGCATCCCAGCTCCGGCAGGGAGAGCAAATTCTCCGTCCCTCCACCTTTTTTTTTTTTCTTTTTTTTAAGTTTATTTATTTTGAGAGAGAAAGAGAGAGCAAGCACACGTGAGCAGGGGAGAGGGAGAGAGGGAAGAGAGAGTCCCAAGCAGGTTCTGTGCTGTCAGCATGGAACCCGATACAGGGCTCGAACCCACGAACCGCGACATCATGACCTGAGCCCAAGCCAAGAAAGAGTCAGATGCTTAACCTTAACCGACAGAGCCCCACCACCCCCCACCCCCGCCCCCAGGCACCCATCCACCTTTTTGGTCTATCCAGACCCTCAACAGATTAGATGAGGCCCACCCTGATCGGTGAGGCCATCTTGCTTACTCTAACATCTACTGACACAAATGCTAGTCTCTTCCAGAGACACCCTCACAGACACTCGCAGAGCAGTTGAGCGTATTACCTGCTCTCTCGGCATCTCATAGCCCTGGCAGGTTGGCACATAAAATAAACCATCGCGGTGGCTACAAGGACAAAACATTTATTTCCCACAGTTTGGGAGGCTAGCACTTGGGAGACCCCGACGCCAGGGCAGCTGGGTTCAGGGAGGGCCCTTTTCCTGGTTTGGAGATGCCGCCTTCTCACTGGGTGCCCACGTGGAGGAGAGACGGTTCCAGTCTCTTTGTCCCCTGACAAGGGCGCTAATCCCACCACGGAGGCCCCACCCTCGTGACTTCATCTGACTCCGATCGCCGCGGAAAGGCGCCACCGCCCAGAGCCATCCCACCCGGGATGGGGCCTCGCCGTGGGGATTCGGGGGACACGAATGTTTGGTGCATAGCACACTCCAAAATGGCTTCCTGAGATTTGGGGCCTGTTAGTGGAATTTCTGGATTGCTGCGCTAAAGGAGGGGGAAAAACGAGAGGCCCGAGGAAGGAGAGGTGAGGACAGAACCCCTCACACAGGCTGGGTGGGGTTTGTTTCGAACGCGGGGACCAGAGGCAAAGGCAGTTACAAAGGCCCGTGGGCTCACGAGTGGTGGGGTGGGGGTTCGAACCCAGGCCCGGTGGCTCCAGACAGGGCCTGGACCTTTAGTCACAGCAACGTAGGGTCCAGCAAATTGTGATATCGTTTATGTCCTCGGCTGTACGTAGTTTCTACAGTCTTTCTTGTTGCACAAACGTTATACATTCTCTACAGGGTAAAAAATAAAAGTCAGGAAAGCTGAAAACTCCGCACCATATCCCCTCGCCAGAAACAAAACTGCGAGTGACCTACAGACATTCCTTTAAAAAAAAAAGGGGGGGGGGGGGTCGCTGCGCGGCTCAGTTGGTTAAGCGTCCCACTATTGGTATTGGCTCAGGTCATGATCTCGTGGCTCGTGAGATCGAGCCCCGCATCGGGCTCTGTGCTGACATTGTGGTGCCTGCTCGGGATTCTCTCTCTTTCTCTCTCAATCTCTCTTTCTCTGCCCCTCCCCTGCTCATGTTCTCTCTAAATAAATAAATAAATAAATACACCTTAAAAAGAAAGAAAAATAAAAAATTTAAAAAAAGATCTGAAATAATTTTCACACCCAACGTACGGTTCGAACCCACAACCCTGAGATCAAGAGTTACACGCGCTCCCAAGCTCTCCCGGCTGAGCCAGCCAGGTGCCCTGACCTACAAACGGGTCTCTTGTATATCCTGTTCTGTGCACATGTCTGAATTTCTTTCATCCTTGAGTGCCATTAGGTGTTGAGAACGACACCTTTTTTTTTTTTTTTTTTTTTTTTTTGGTCCTTAAAGTGGGCTTCATGCCCAGCACGGAGTCCAACATGGGGCTTGAACCCAGGACCCTGAGATCAAGACCTGAGCTGAGGTCCAGAGTTGGACGCTTAACCGACTGAGCCACCCAGGCATCCCTTCCTTCAATGTAATAACGCTCTCCAGGGGGAAACATAAAAATAGAAACAAACACTCCTCCCCCCCAAAAAAAAAACACCAAAAAAACACCCCCCACCATGCTACACATACCCATGGCTTTGAGTTAGATATAGTTCAGTATTTCTTTCTGTTTCCTGAGTCGATAAAACATGGAAAAGTGGTCATTTGAGGGACCAAGAAACTACAGGTGTTACATACCTCCTCTTGTGCCCTTAGCATTATAGCTTGAATATTTTACCATTCATTCAACAGGTGCCACATTTTACATGCACAGTCTCCCGCTGTTGGGTATATATTGGGCGCCCACTAGGTGCCAGGTACCTTTCTGGACATCAGGGGTATGAAAGTGAACAGGACGGACAAAACTCTGTGTTCTGAAAGAGCTGATATTCAAATGACAGATTTTCCCAGCAGTATTTTTGGGATAGTGTAGTATTCCATTGTGGGGAATTGTGCTATGATGTATGTAGATAACCAATCCCCTGCTATTAAAACCCCCACTAGCTACATATTTGTGGCCAAACATTTCTGCGTTTTCTTTAATTATTTTTTTGATTGGGGTAAAATATACATAACATAAAATCAGCCTTTTGACCGTCTCCAAGTGCACAGCTCAGAGGCGTCAGGCACACACATAGTCGGGCAGCCGTCCCCGCCACCCGTCTCCAGAACTTTCCATCTCCCCAAACCGAGACTCTGTCCCCATGAAGCACGGACTCCCCACCCCTGGCTCCCACCATCTGCTCTCTGTCTCTGTGGACGGGACTCCTCTGGGGACCCCCCTGTGCCTGGGGTCACGCAGGGATGTGTCCTTCTGTGTCTGGCTTCTGTCCCTGCCCACAGTGGCCTCCGGGGCCATCCATGTGGTGGCAGGTGGCAGGTGGCAGGAGGTCCTAACCCACTTCCTGTCTGTGGATTTGCCTGTTCTGGACATTTTGCATAAATGGAATCCGCACCGTGTGGCCTTTTGTGTTTGGTTGTCTCGCCCATGCTGCAGATCCTATCTTCTGGAAGCCACTATAATTCTGGATTTTCTGACCCACAGTGGGGGTGCATCATCCTAACTGGTCCACTCTTAGGGGAGAGCCAGGGACCAGGGGAGGAAGGGCTGAAGTTTGCATGAGATTAGGTGTAACAGATAAGTCAAGACAGCAGAGGAATTGGGGGGGGGGGGAGGGGGGGGGATCCATAAAGTGGCTTGAACTGACCCTGGATGCATCTACCCTCCAGAAGGAAGACCGAGAACAGGATATAGGCCTGGCAGTGGAGAGATTTGGGGAACCAGGTCTCTTGCCCTAGGGCAGAGTAGGGACACGCCCACAGGACTTTTGAGACTTTTTGATTTCGATGGTGTGTGAGGACCTCAGTCTTCTCTCCTGGCTGAGCGGGACCCTGCCCCCGGGGTACTGCCTTCCAAGAGTTGACTGTCAAATTTTCAGCATTTTTGACAACTAGATGTTAAACCCGGCCAGTATTGAAATTAAATTCTAGGTGCCTAAAAGTTAACAAATCACGAAAAACAACAACAACAAAAACCAAAGGTGATGAATACAGAACACGCATCACATCCCCCTTACTCTCCTACTTACTGCTTTCAGCCGGGCCCTCGGGGTGATTCGTGCCTACCGCGTGGGCAGGGTGGGAATCCTCCCCGACCCTGACCGTGACCCGGTGACCCTACCCATTTCTTCCCAATTTCCTGCTCTGCGACTCCACTGCCCCAAGCGGGAAACCATCCCGGTGGGAGTTCCTTCACTGCAGAAACGGACTCCTGATTAAAATGAGCTACCCCGCAGGGGCGCCTGGGTGGCTCGGTCGGGTTAAGCGTCCAAACCTCGGCTCAGGTCATGCTCTCGCGGTTCGTGAGTTCGAGCCCCGCGACCGGCTCTGTGCCGACAGCTCAGAGCCCGGAGCCTGCTTCGGATTCCGTGTCCCCCTCTCTCTTGGCCCCTCCCCTGCTCGCGCTCCGTCGTCCCTCTGTCAGCCACCCCTCCCCCCAAGGCCCCCTGACTCTGCTCCGTCACATGTCACCTTGCATCCACATCTACTCTAGAATTTAGATATTGAAGCCATTATTCTCGCTCTGCGCTCGCCACGCGGGCTGGGACGAGCCGCGATGTTTGCCTGCGGGTGCTCGGTGCTCTGCGTTTGCTCGACAGGGCCTGGCATACAGCAGGCGCTCCATATATGATGTCGAGTGGACAAAGGAATCGTTCCAGGCAGCACAGCGCCACCCTGCCTGAGAATGGCGGCCGAGATCGCCCCGGTGCCGGCGCCGTCCACCTCCTCCTGTTTCGCTCCGAGTTTTTCCTGCCGCCCTCAAGCTTCTGGGAGGCCGCGCGAGAAGACAGGGTGGGGGTGGGGCCGCCATTCGGCCGGGACCGTGGCCCGGGGCCAGGCGACCGCCCCCTCCCCAGCCCCTCCGCCTCCGGGGAGCCCGCTGTCCCGCTTCCGGTCCGTCCCGGCGCGGGACAAACGTCGGGCCGCACCCGGGGCGGTCGGCCAGGGGCGCGGGGCGGGGCTTCCTAGCGCCCCACGCGGTGGCCACCTGCGCGGCCGCGCTCCGGACGCACCCGGTTGGCCCAGAGGCCAGGCGACCGCTAGGGGGCGCCAAACCTCGGCTGGGGGCTGGGGGGAGGGGGTGAGAAATGATGGAAGTAACTACCCCCCCTTGCCCGTTACTGGGTTACCGGCTGCATGCCTCCCGCCCGGACGCTGAAATCCTAACCCGCAAAAGGCAACGGTTTTAGGAGGTGGGGCCTCCGGGAGGGGATCAGGTCAGAGGGTGGAGCCCCCCGAGAGAGAGAGAGAGAGAGAGAGAGAGAGAGAGAGAGGCCCCGAGAGCCAGAACGAGCGCCCTGTCCCCTTCCTCCGCGTCAGGACGCGGCGAGCAGAGGGCCCGTCCCCCAAGCAAGGGGGCACCCGGGGTCATCGGCGCCCCCAGCCTCCCCACCCGGAGGAAACAGGAATCTGCGGTTCGGAGGCCCCCAGCTCGCGGCGTTTCGCTACCGCGGCCGGGACAGGCCAAGGCGGGCTGCTGCAGCAAAGTGTCCCCGACGGGGTGGCTTAAACGCAGACGGATCCTCCCACGCTTCCGGAGCCTAGATGTCACAGGTCAAAACGTCAGCAGATGGGGCGCCTGGGCGGCGGTGATCCCGCGGTTTGCGGGATCGGGCCCCGCGTCTGGATCTGCGCTGGCAGCGCGGAGCCTGCTTGGGATCCTCTCGCGCCCTCTCTCTGCTCCTCCCCCACTCGCTCTGACTCTCTCAAAATAAATAAATAAATAAATAAATAAATAAATAAATAA
>NC_064816.1:3231688-3231960 GCF_023721935.1 Panthera uncia | reverse complement strand
CCCCCTCCTCCTCCCCTCCTCCCCTTCTTCCTCCTCCCCCTCCTCCTGCTCCTCTCCTTCCTCCCCTCCTCCTCCCCTTTCTCCTCTCCTGCCCCCTCTTCCTCCTCCTTCCCCTCATCCCCCTTTTCCTCCTCCTTCCCCTCCTTCTCCTCTCCTCCTCCCCCTCCCCCCCTCCTTCTTTGCTTATTTAATAGCTGTTTGTGGCACTTTTATAACACGGCCCCCACATTCTCTGACCCTTCTCCCGTTCTCTGACTATGTCCCCTCCCCTT
>NC_064816.1:3179098-3231588 GCF_023721935.1 Panthera uncia | reverse complement strand
CCCCCCCAGACACGCCCAACTTCCTCACCTACAGAATCAGTGACATCTGAGACAGATGATTTGTTTCAAGCCTGTGTGCTCTCTGGTGGTCGGGGAGGCAGCAGTGATACTGGGACTCTAGTTTGCATGTCTATGATTACTAACCAAGTCACGCGTCGCCCAAGAGTTCGTTTACTATGTCGGTCTCCTCCCCGGGGAGCTGCCTGCCTGCCCGCTGGGGGAACCCCGCCACGGTTCAGTTCCTAAGAAACGGGCTTGACGTGTCCTTGCGGGGAGTAGACAGATCTGTGCCGAGTGCAGTCTTTTGCTCCGTTCACCCCTCCAGCCACAGTTCTTGACGTTCTGGGTACCTACAGTGTGCGGGGTCATGTACTAGAGGCTGGGGGTACGGCACCGAGCGGGCCAACGCCATTCTCAAGGGCCCGGAGTCTGGCCGAGGGCGATAACTCAAGTCCGGCTGTGTGGTTAGGGACGCAGGGGCCCGGGGGATGGACAGACAGCCCCTGGCTGGGGAGGGAAGGAGAAAGTAGGGGGCTGTTTGTTTCGCAGACACGCATTTTCCGGGATAGCTGTTACAAAAAGTGGAGTCCCACATCATTCTAGTTGTCTGTTTTGGCTTAACAAACTCCCCCAAGCTCCGTGACTTCTGTGGACCGCCTTGCCTCGTCCCAAAATCCGTATGTAGAAGGCCTAAGCCCCAGCGCGACCCCATCTGGAGATCATCTGTAGGGGGTATCCCGCAACCCTGGGGGGTCACACTCTGGTGTCACCCGGGCCCCCGTTCTATTGGCTGGAAGGCACTCACTAAGTCTGGTCCTCTTCAGAGGGAGGGAGCCAGACGTCCCCCTCTCCAGGGAAGGAGATTCAATGTGAGAGGGATGTCCTAAAGTTTGTGGCTGTTTTTAAGCCACACGCTTGAGCAGAGACCGAGAGCCTGGACCACAGGGCGGGCACGACCCAGTCGGTGCCTCCTTGAGTCGCCCCAGGCCTACAACTCAGCGTTGTAGCGGAGATCTCCAACGCAGGGGTCCTCCACTGGAGACCGCGGTGCACGATTCTACGTACAGCTTCTGCAAGCAGAGACGATTGACGTCAGTGGCGTCTCATGTATTTCTTTTTTTTTTTTTCTTTCTCGTTGAGGGTCTTCAGAAGCGACCCTCCAGCCCTCCTCCAGCCTCTAGCAGGAATGTTACTGAGTAGCAGGTGTATCCGCTTCCTTAGGAAAACAAACAAGAGAGAAGCTTGTGTTTGTTATTTTCTTTCAATTGAAATAAATTAACCATGTTCAAGTGTATAAATGACACATTCAAGGGGAGCCTGGGTGGCTCAGTCCGTTAAGTGTCAGACTTCAGCGCAGGTCATGATCTCACGGTTTGAGGGTTCGAGCCCCACATCGGGCTCTGTGCTGACAGCTGGGAGCCTGGAGCCTGTTTCCGATTCTGTGTCTCCCTCTCTCTCTGCCCCTCCCCCGCTCAGGCTCTGTCTCTCTCTCTCTCTCCCAGAAGTAAATAAACATTAAAAAAGTTTAATGAAACATTAAAATAACCACCTTGAAATGTACGATTCGGCGGCATTTAGACCATTCTAAGTGCTGGGCAACCTCGACTCCTGCCTAGTTCCGAAATATTTCCATCGGCCCTAAAGGAAACCCCAACCCCAACGGACCCAACTTCTTTGGACCCGCTTCTTCTGGACAATTCATGTAACTGGAATCACGCCCCAAGTGTCTGGCTTCTCTCCCTGAGCATCACGTTTCCAAGATGTATCTCTACATTGTATCGTGTGTGAGTGCTTTCTGCATTTTTGTGGCTGAATATTCCGGCGAAGGGATGGACCACATTTTGTCTCTCCACTCATCTGCTGATGAACATTTGGGTTGTTTCCACCTTTTGCCTGTTAGGACTAGTGCTGCAATGATAAGAATTTGTTTGAATCTGTTTCCAATGTTTGTTTGTTTTTTTTTAAAGTGGCCTCACACCCAGCCTGGAGCCCAACGCAGGGCTTGAACTCAAGACCCTGAGATCAAGATCTGAGCTGAGATCAAGAGTCAGATGCTTAACCAACTGAGCCACCCAGGCGCCCCTCAGTTCTCTCGGGTATAAATCTAGGTGTGGAATTGCCAGATTATACACTAATTCTATGTTTTAAATCTTTGAGGAACCATCAAGCTGTTTTCGTGTATCTGTGATTAAAAAAAAAACAGCTTTATGGAGGCATAATTGGTATATAATAAACTATGCATATTAAAACTGCACAATCACATCATCCGTGAATAGAGACAGGTGTTTTTTTTTTCTTTTCACTTCCTTCCAAAATCGATGCTTTTGATTCCTTTTCTCACTGCTGTAGCTACGACAGACCTGGTTTTTTGTTTTTTGTTTTTTGTTTTTTGTTTTTTGTTTTTTTTTTTACGACAGACCTGTTCTGTTCCCTGTCTTGGAGGGAAGCAACCAGTCTTGTATCGTGGGAGTGTGCCGGTCACTGTGAGGTTTCATAGGTGTCCTTTGTTGGGTCAAGAAAACTCCCTTCTATTACCCTTATCCCCAGACTTAAAAAAAAAAAAAAAAAGGATAGATGTTGGATTTTGTCAAGCGCTCTCTCTGCGTTTATTGAGATGATCGTGCAGTTTGCTTTTGGTGACCATATCGCGAATGACACGGACTGATTTTTCAAAAGTTAAACCACCCCTGTCTGGCTTGTAACTTCTTGTTTTGCTATAATTTCAAGCTTTTAGAAAAGTTGCGAGAAGAGGCAAAGTATTTTTGCTTATCCTTTACCCAGATTCCTCAGTCGTTTGCATGTTATCATGTTTGCTTTATCTATGTGGTCTAAATATGTAGATTATTGTTTAGATAACATTTATTATATAGGAGTATATAATATGATACATAATATTTATATTATGCTCTATATTTTATTTTTTTTAATTTTTTTTCAACGTTTTTTATTTATTTTTGGGACAGAGAGAGACAGAGCATGAACGGGGGAGGGGCAGAGAGAGAGGGAGACACAGAATCGGAAACAGGCTCCAGGCTCCGAGCCATCAGCCCAGAGCCTGACGCGGGGCTCGAACTCACGGACCGCGAGATCGTGACCTGAGCCGAAGTCAGACGCTTAACCGACTGCGCCACCCAGGCGCCCCTATGCTCTATATTTTAAAGTGTATTTATTTATTTTGAGAGAGAGAGCGGGGGAGGGGCAGAGAGAGAGTTCCAGGCAGGCTCCACTCAGAGCCCAACGTGGGGCTCAAACCCACAAACCGTGAGATCATGACCTGAGCCGAAACCGAGAATCGGACATTTAACTGACCGCATCACCCAGGTGCCCCTACATTATAATTTATAACAAAATATGGTAAGGTGTCATAAGTAATACATTACATCATTATATAAAACATATAAAATAACGCATAATGTATAAAATACAAATTCAGATGACATAGAATAAAATGTAATGCATTTGTACACATACATATACACATAACGCATATATGTTTTCTGAGCCATTTGGTCAGTAAGTTGGGGTCTTGACCACCTTTACTCTTTTTTTTTTTTCTGGAGAAAGAGAGAGAGAGAGAGAGAGCTCACGCGTGTGCGGGGAAGGGGCAGAGAAAGAGAGACTCCCAAGCAGGCTCCGTTCAGAGCCCAGCCCCGGGCTCGATCTCACAGCCCTGGAATCATGACCTGAGCTGAAGCCAAGATTCGGACGCTCAACCGTCTGAGCCCCCCCTGCCCCCCAGGTGCCCCATTGACTAACTTTACTCTTAAACACTTTGGTGGGCGTTCCCTTGGAACAAGGACTTCTCCTACAGAGCCACAGTTCAATGATCAAAATTGGGATATTTAACACGGATGAGCCTACGGGCTTTGCCATGCGGATTCCAGGGCTTTCTCTCCCTTCACAGCTGTGCTCCTGGAAGGTCAGGAGTGTTCGCAAGCCGCTGATGCTTTCCTTCTCTCCACGGCTGGTTTTATCCCTGAGTCCGAACCAGGTGGGCTGAAAGAAGGATGGTTTGTGTTGTGTGTGTGTGTGTGTGTGTGTGTGTGTGTGTGTTTTCTCCAACTGTTTCCTCCCTGCTGTCTGTAAAACCTCTCTTCTCTGCCCTAAGGAGCATGTTCTGTGACCTGTCTGGTCACTGTCAGCTAAAAAAGTCTTGGGGCCCTTGGGTGGCTCAGTCGGTTGAGCGTCCAACTTTGGCTCAGGGCATGATCTCACAGTTTTGTGAGTTCGAGCCCGCGTCGGGCTCTGTGCTGAGGGCTTGGAGCCTGGAGATTCTGTGTCTCCCTCTCTCTCTCTGCCCCTCCCCGGCTTGTGCTCTGTCTCTCTCTGTCTCAAAAATAAACAAAAGCAACCACTAAAATCTTGCCCTGTCCAACCCTGTGAACAGTTTCTATCTGACAGCTTTTTCCTTCTCCTCCTTGGCTGGCTAAACGTCTCTGGGCGTGGCATGGTGCCCCCCCCCCCCCCCCCGGGGACAGGACCCAGTGCCCTGTCCCTCCTGCGTCTCTTTGCACCTGTGCCTGGCCATGTGCTGCTTCTGTCCCTCCGTCCCTCACCAGGCTGGAGCAGGGCCAAGGAGCAGGAGCGCGGAGCAAACCAGCAGGTGTGAGCGCTGACCCCGCCCCCCCACAGATGCCCTCTCTGGTCAGCACTGGGCACAGGCTGGGCTTCTGGGATCCAGAAAGGCAGGTACGGAAGGGGACAGATTCCAGAGCCAGATGTGGGTCAGGGGAGGAAGCTCAGCCATCTCCTTGTGATGCTGCCTGCCTGTCGTCATGGAAACCGAAGCCACTCTCTTTTGAAGGACCCATTAAGGTACTGGATGGGACGTAATCAACTCTCCCCTGGGGTGGCCCCCAGCCACCCTTGGGACCAACAGGAAAGGCAAGTCCTGGACCATGCATCGTCTGAGCTCTGCCCTCGCCATCCTGACTGCTGCCGATGCACTGCGCGACCACAAGTCGGCTTCTGTTTGCATCTCGACATGCAAATGTCGTGGAAATGACAGAGGGACACGTCACAATCGCCACACTGTCTCTGAGTACCAGGCTGTGGGAGGAGCATAAGGTAATGGTTTGAAATGCGGACGCTGACTGCACACTGCCCGCGTTCAAATCCTGGCTCTGTCCCCCACTAGCTGTGCGGGCCCCAGGAGCCTGCTCATCTCTGACCTCGGCCTCTTGTCCTACAAAACGGAGTGTGACAGTCGTAACCACTTCATGCGAGGTAGTGCATCTAAAGCTATGAAAACAGTGTCTGGAGAAAGGAAATGTAGTATGGTCATGCAGTGGAATATTATGTGGCCACAAAAAGGAAAGAAGAATTTTCTGACTCTTGATACAATGTAGATGAATATTGGAAACATTATGCAACATGTCCAACATTGGAAACATTATTATCCCTGAGAGAAGTCAAACATAACAGCCCACACAGCATAGTATAGTATTTATGTGAAATATTCAGAGTAGGCAAATTAATACAGGTTAGTGGAGCTGGGGGGGGGGGGTGGGGGGGTGTAGAAGGAGCATGGGAAGTGACTGCTTAACGGAATGGGGTTCTTTCTGGGGGTGATGGAATGTTCTGGAAGTAAGTAGTGGTAATGATTGCAGAACACTGGGAATGTACTGAATGTCACTAAATTGCCACTTTAAAAATGGTTAAAATGCAAATTTTATGTTATGTGCATTTGTTTGATGAGATTGTAATGTTTGTTTTACTTTTGAGAGAGACAGAGCGTGAGCAGGGGAGGGGCAGAGAGAGAGAGAGAGACACAGAATCCGAAGCAGGCTCCAGGCTCCGAGCTGTCAGCACAGAGCCGACTCGGGGCTCGAACCCACAGACCGCAAGATCATGACCTGGGCCAAAGTTGGATGCTCAACCGACGGAGCCACCCAGGCGCCCCATGTTGTATAAGATTTTTTCTGGTGGCACATCACAACACAGTGACACTTGCAGAGAAGACGTGCGGAACACCTTGTCACTTGGAGTTCCAAATAAGAGAAGGATACGGGGCGTGCCCTGGGGGGCGGGGGACAGCAAGCTGGAGCTGTAAGCAAGCTGAGTAGGTTCGCTAGGTTTCCAGGACTTCTTGGGATTGGCTAATTTGAATATCTTCCCGGGCTCCTGGACAATGAGGCTGTCCCTAGTTGCCTGGCTCCCAGCCCTGGGGCAATCGAAGCAGGTGCACAGTGTTCCTTGAACACAAGAGCTGATAGGGAAGTGGTCCAGGTGTTGGATTTCATCAGCTGCTCAAGAGGAAGGACCTCGTGGGCCTCTGGCCTGTGGCTCAGAAATGGGTCCCTCTCTTACTCCCTTCCTTCTCCTTTTCCATCTGTCAATCCGTTATGTATCCACCTTTATACTTTTCTTCCTACTACCCACTTATTTATCTGTCACTGTTGCCAATGTCCTCGTTGTAATTTCTTGAGCATTTACTATGTACCAGGCGTGGCGCCATGCATTCACACAATCACCTTGATCTCTGCAACAGCCTGAAGAAATAGCCACAATTGTCACTATTTTTGCAGATAGGGAAGCTGAGCTGGGAGGGAACGCTCTTGCCCAATGTCCCCACTCAGCATTCTTCACCTTTCTGCCCCACTGACCCGTGGAGAGGTCTCTAATCCCACCACAGAACTAGAATTTTTGCTCGCACCAAGAGCTGGCTGATTTTAATTTTCAGCCCACATAGTGTTCCAAAGGCAGGGTCCCACACGCTTCCCATGAGTCTCTGAGGCAGTTCATTCCACATTTCAAACTCTACATTTTCCTGTGGCTGCTTTTTGCCTTCGGAACTGTGTTGCATCCGCTGTCGACTGGATCGCGTGTTTTATTTGTTCTGTCCTTGTCTATCTCTCCAGGATATGGGCGTGTCTTTTAGGCAGCTCTGCTATGTGAGCCATTCGTATGCCTTCCCTCTCCAGGAGCTTATAACTCTCTTTTGAAATGTGAGCCTGGAGATACAGGCTCACAGGAGGTCCCAGTTGGAAACTGGCTTGGAAAATGTGAACAACCTGGGTGGGTTTCCAACTGTTTGAGATACGTGTAGCAGAGATTGTTGGCTGTTCTCAGCAACTGTTCTCTCTTTCTCGCAGCGCTAGAACCCGCGATTTAAAGCTGAGCACATCTGGCCTCAGAAAATATAAACAATATTCCAATACATGGTGCATCATTTTGGACCACGGGGGGTGAGCGCGATGCACGAAGGGTAGCAGAGCAATGATGCAGAAGGAGCCTGGGCCCTGCCATCATGGGCACTAAACCATCCCTGAAGTGCATACACCCAGTTATGGGACATAAAATGAATGCATTAAATGGGTTTTTTTTAAATAAAAAGAATAAGTTGGATTTTTTTTTCACATAGTAAAATGCACAGAACTTAATTAAGTGGGTAGATGTTTGGCAATTGTATATACCCCCATATGGTCACTCCCCTAATCAACAGAGAGAACTTTTTCAGAACCTCGGACAGCTCCACAGACCCATTTCCAATGGATTCCTACCCACCTGGAGGCACCCAATCCTCCTACAAATACTTCTGCTTCTCCTTCCTCCTCCTCCTCCTCCTCCTCCTCATCCTCCTCCTCCTCCTCCTCCTCCTCTTTCTTCT
The DNA here is from genome assembly GCF_023721935.1 of Panthera uncia. NCBI lineage: Eukaryota > Metazoa > Chordata > Mammalia > Carnivora > Felidae > Panthera > Panthera uncia. The sequence continues at coordinate 3,223,979 of NC_064816.1, read as the reverse complement.
CCTTCCTCTTCCTGTTCCTCCTCCTCTCCCCCTCCTCCCTCTCCTCTCCTCCTTCTCCTCCTTCTTCTGAGTAATCTCTATGCCCAATGTGGGGCTTGAGCTCATGAGCCTGAGATCAAGAGTTGCACTCTCCTCCAACTAAGCCAGCCGGGCACCAAAGCCCAATGTTCCGATTTCTCTCAATACAGATTAGTTTTGCCCATTGTTCTGTGTCCTATACATGGAATCATGCATATGTGCTCAAACTTATTTTGTTCAGCATGACTTTCTAGTCCTCTATACTTCCGCGTGTATCATAAGCTTGTTTCTTTCTTTTTGAAGTTTATTTATTTTGAGAGAGGGAGCGAGAGAGCACAAGCAGGGGAGGGGCAGAGAGAGAGAGAGAGAGAGAGAGAGAGAGAGAGAGAATCCCCAGCAGGCTCTGTGCTCCATGCTGAACCCAATGTGAGTCTCAATCTTATGATCGTGAGACCATGGCCATGAGATCATGACCGTGAGATCATGACCTGAGCCAGAATCGAGATTTAGATGCTTAACCAACTGAGCCACCCGGGGGCCTGTCATTAGTTTGTTTCTCCCCCCTCCCCCCCCCCACACACTGAGTAGCCCATGGTGGGATAACCATAATTTGTTTATCCACTCACCAGTTAGTTTTTGGCTATTATGACTATAACTGTTGAGGTTGTTTCTGTAAAATTCATTCTGTGGAAACACATGTTTGTTTCTCTTCTATGTAAAACTAGGCATGGGATTGCTGTGCCAAAGGGGGGAAATTTATTTCCATTTCATTTAAGCACTGCTAGTTTGAGTCTATCAGCATTACCGGACCACATTCTTGTAGATTGGCCTTGCTTGCTTCTTTGCCTTATTCTCAGGTCCCTTGACTTCTACTTTCTGGGACCACCTTCCCAAGAAACTACACTTGTCTCGTGGATTCCCAAATGAAGATAAGTGGGCACAGATCAAATGTAATAGGATAGCTCAGTGGGTTGTACCTTCAGTTCAGACGCCCACAGCAACTCTGTGTGCTGGTTTATGTTTATAGGTTCACATGGGCTCCGTGATTTTGTGTCTGGTGAAGGTAACAGGGGCTCGGACACCAGCATTTATACCTCAACTGAATACTTAGCATGTCGCTGGCATGAGGGCGTAAGAAGGTGAATCTGATGAGATTAGCTGAAGTGTCTCCCCAGAGATCTTTGGGAGAAATAAAAGGTTGGTGGTCTTTTTTAATCAAAAGAAGAATTCCCTAAGCATCAGTGGAGAAACGGATCAAAATGCAGATTTCTGGGTCTCCCTCACCTCTGCTTATTGAAGCTGGGAGGATCCTGGGAATCTGCATTCTCTATGAGCTTCTCAGGAGAATCATCCTCACGTTAAAGTTGGGGAATCCAAGGGAGAGGTGGTCCTGGGTGGGCTAATTGTTGGGTGTAGCTGGCAGGAAAATGACGTGCAATTACTCTCAGCAGGTGCCAGACCAGGTGAGCTATGTGAGGATATTTGAATTTTATCCTGCAGGCAATGGGAGTCTTTGAAGGATTGAAGACAAAAGTGGGACTTGATCAGATTTGCGCTTTAGAAGACCCCTAATGTACGTGGAGAATGAGTTGGCTGTGTGCGTGTTGGGGAAGGAGAGAAGAGACCACAGATGACCAGGCAATGGTGGAGGCAGGGGGCTGGAGGAGAGGTGGATTTAGCCAGAATGACTTACCTTGGAGGATACAGGGATGGAGGTTGCTGGATGAGGAGGGGAGGGTCTCTGGGTGTCTGTGTCCCCCTGCCACATTGATGGGGACATGGAGGGAGGGGCATACTGGTGGCTGGGTGGATTGGGCGTTCAGTTTGGAATGATTAACTTGGAGTGAGTGTGAAACACTCAGGGGAAGGTATTCACAGAACTACCAGGGCAGAATCTCTCCTTTCAATCGAGTCCCTAATTGGGGGGACAGTATTCAGGTGTCTTTTCCTATCCAAAAGCTCTCCCGCACCCAGAGGGTGATTCTAAATATACCAGATAATCTCACAATTAGCCTTAACCCAGACATTGAACCCCCTCTCCCCACACCATTCATGAAGCGCCTCTGGCATTTAGGTGTCTTAGTAATCGTGTTTCTCTGCTTGTTAATGGACCCACTGAGGCAGTACTCCTGGGAGAGAGAAAGATTTCATTTGTCTGGGACTGAAGAGGGAGACAGGGGTTGCCGGAGCTAATGAGGAATCAATGCTTCGTAATTGCTAATTAAATGAGCCTGGCTCTCTCCTGGGGCTATTAGTTGGCTGGCTGGCCCTTGAGTGTCCACAAATTTAATTACACTCCCCAATAAACACCTGCAGCAACCACCACCCTATGGTATGTCTCTGGGGGAGACCAAGGAGAAGCAGGATCTTTGTGTATGCGTGCTGAAGCCATCGATTAATTTATTGATTGATGTATTGGTTTATTCTCTGGTGCCTTTACTGATCCAACAAATGCTTATTGAGCACCTGCTGTGTGCCAGGCCCTGAACTGGGTGCTGGGGACACAGCTGTGAAGATACAAACACAATGTCTGCCTTCATGGGGCTCACAGTGTAATGGGAGACAGTCCTGCAAACAGATAACTGAAGTTATTGGAGAGAAGTTCTGGAGAGAAGATATCCCAGGTCTATGAGAATGCGTAATATAGACTTGACATGGGGGGGGGGGGCGGTGAGGCAACCAGCAAAACCTCCCTTGATGACACGAAGCTTGGCTAAGAGGGTAGAGTGAGCCGTGGGGGTGCTGTAGGGGGCGGAGTTTTCCAAGTTGATGGAATCGCAAAGACAAAGGTTCTAAGGCTACAACGAGCTCGAGCTCGCTGTGGTGTCTGTGACTTGATTAGGATGCCAGAGAGAATTGGGGGTGAGCCTCATGGAGGCCACAACTCACCTACCAGGCACAAGTTTACCTTGTCCTGTAAGTGGTCCACGGAACTGATGGCAGGATGGGGGAGGAAAAAACCATTCCTCGAAATGTTATTGAGAAGGCGCCAAAGAACTATGGTCTAGGGAGGGCTCCACATGCCATTCCTTCATTGATTTCCATCAGGAAAGTGTAGTAAGATGGTTAAAGACCCTGGGCTCTGAGTCAGATGTTTTGTAATTCCCGGCCTGTGGGGGTGTACAAGCGACACGGCCAATACCATATAAGGCACGTTGCTGTATGCTCCTGGGGTGCGTGTCCCTGTTTTATTCCCTCCCTTATCCTTGGTCCTCTCCCTGGATGTAAGTGATCCTCTATGATCCCCTGTCCCCCACACTTGCTCGTCCGTCTCAGGCGGAGGCCGACGGGAGTCCACGCTATGAGGAAGCTGTGACTTGTTGTCATAATACATCAGAACAACAAAATCACTAGTCTTCCACACAGCACTAGACCACAACCGCTCCAGTCTTCTTTGCCACCCTCTGCCCCTCCCCTGGGAGCCCCCACCCAGCTTCTACCCCTCACTTGAGCCAAGCCATAACATCTGGGCTTCCTACTTCTCCAGTGCCTCTTCTGGTCCTCCTGGAGAGAGGCAGGATCTGATTCCCAAGGGCCCAACTCCCACCCAGGCACGTCAGGAACATGAAATTTGGAGTTGGACGGAGGTGGGGTTGACTTACAGCTTCATTCACCCTTGGGCTAGTTACATCCCTGCCAATCTCTGGGTCTCAGTTTCCTCATGTGTCACCTGGGCCCAATAACACCCAGGTCCTAGGGATGAAAGATGGCGTGATATAATGTACATAAAACGCTTGGCACAATGCTTCTCACAGAAGTCTGGAAAGAGCACAGCAATGTCCTCTTGGCAGGCGCGTGTTCCCCCACGGTCCTACTGACTGGCCATCTCACCTGTTAACAGGGAATTACAGATTTGTGTATGTGGGTTCATTTCACCTGCTGATCTAGAAAAGAATTCGTCGAAACGTCCATTAAATGAGGGGCAGGTCTCCAGAAGCGTCAGACCATCCTCTGTTCCCCCATCAGGGTGCAAGGGCGAGCTCCCCCGTTACCAGGGAAGCTGCCCGGTTTCCTGGTGCTGAAATTAAGTCGGCCCCGGAAAGCCTCGGGGAGCTGTCCGGAGTCCTGGTGCTGAAGCAGATCGCGGTTCCCTTCCTGGTCCCCGAGAGGCGCTGTCCGGAGTCTCGGTGCTGAAACAAATGGCAATTTCCTTCCGTGGTGGTCGGTGAGCTATCCAAAGCCTCCGTGCTGAAGAAAACTTGACTTGCTTCCCGCTCTTCCCTTGGCTCCCCCCACTCCCCTCTGTTATCTGTCCTTCTGACTCTTCCCCTCCCCCAGATTTCTTTACCTTTCTATCTTCTTCCCGGGGAGCTTCAGAATGATAGTAGGGGAGACACGGAGAGGTCGCAACCAGAACTCATACCTGCTCCCCACCTCGTGGCTCTTCCCAGACTTACCTCCCAGGTAGTCAGCCCTGTTGGTCTCCGCTTCCCTGACCGCCAAACTTTGCCGTCTTTGTCACTTTCTTGGAGGATGTCCATGCCCTGATCTGCAAACCAGCCCCATCCCCGGGGTCCCTGGTCCCTCAGACCACCCTCCCCACCACCACCAGGCAGCCTCTGTATGCCTCACCTGCTTCCAATCTCGTAGGCAGACGCAGGTGACCAGTGGCTGCCAAGGCGAGGACGTGCACTTTTATGGGCTTTGGGGAAGGCGGGGCACCGGGAACCCGAGGAGGGGCTTCACCGGCCGGCCAATGGGACTCCGTCTGGAATGCAGCTCCAAAGATTACCTCATAGGCTGTGGTCTCGGTTTCAGAATAAAAGTCTGGCATCTGCCCAAAAACTGTGTTGGGGTTTTCTGGAGTTAGGAGGGGGCACTCACTATGGTCCTCAAGGTCTCCCCACTACTCAGCCTAACCCCCTCCTAGGTCTCTCACATCCAGTTTGGCCCAAAAGCCCTGGATGGTACCTACATCTCCCCATCTCCAGCTGGTGCTATTGCTGGACCAGAAGAGAGAAAACTGGTAAACTGAGTTGGGGAAAAAACAGGGCAAGCTCAGAATATTTAAGTTCAGCTCCAGATAGGGAAACCAAGGTCTGTGGGAGTGGAGGGAGGGCTCAGAAGAGCCTGGGGCAGAAGTGGGTCTCAAGGCTAGATCTTTTGATTCCTCAGTTCAAAACCCATCTCATAACTTCATTTATTGTTTTACTTTACTGAGCAGGCTCTGAGTCAAAAACACAAATCCAGACTTTTCTCCTTCTGGCTGGGACTTTGGGCACCATCGAACCTCTCTGTGCTTCAGTTTCCTTACCGGTGAAATGGGGATAATGGTAGTAACTTCTCAGAGCATTGTGATGAGGAATTAGTGGTATGGTGTGGATGGATGTTAGAAATAACGCATGTGAGCCAGGACTAGGATAAGCAAGACACCTGCCTCAGGTGCAAATTTAAGAAGACACACACACACACACACACAAAAAACACCAACCCTCCCCACACACACACCTCAGTAATCAAGGTAAATAATGTTTCAATGCAATGTTCTAAGAAATCAAAATTAATGTATGTAAAAAGTCAACAATGAATAATTTATCAAATTTTTAAAAATGTTAAACATTTATTTATTATTGAGAGGCAGAGAGACACAGAGCGTGAGCAGGGGAGCTTGTGCTCTCCCCAGTATGAAAGTCCCCTAAAGGGGCTGCTCATTTTGTGGAATCTGAACTCACAAATGAGCTGTGTGCACATCACCTACGGAGCCAGGAGCATCAGATGAGGCACCTAGCACTTGTCAACAAAGATGCCCAAACCCAGAGTTAATTCCACTGACGCACCGGGGAAAAGTTCGGTCAAACCCACGGGAAGCGGGTGCAGAAACTATCATTCTGACACATATTAGATACTCAACAAGTCCACTGTGAAGTGTGGACTCCACTGAGTGCATCTGAAGCACTCGAAACTGCTACATCTGTTTCCTTCTCAGAGGTCAGTTCTGGCCTCACAGTTCCTAAGGAGCACCAGGGAGCATGCCGCAGAAGGGACAAGAATAGATGGGAAGGCAGCCTGGAGACGGCTGCCTTATTTGTTTCTCTCTCTTTTCTTTTATTTTGGAAAAAAAAATTGTTTTCCAACCCACAGGAAAGTTGCAAGAATCGTGCAATGAACTTCCATGTTATCTTTTTAAAAAAATTTTTTTTAAGTTTATTTATTTTTGAGAAAGACACAGAAACTGAGGCAGGCTCCAGGCTCTGAACCGTCTGGACAGAGCCCGACACAGGGCTCGAACCCGCACACCTAGAGATCATGACCTGAGCTGGTCGGACGCTTAACCAACTGAGCCCCCCCAGGCGCCCCTCCATATCATCTTTAACTAGATTCACCCAGGCATTGGTAACATGTTGCCACATTTGCTTTCTCTTTGTTTATTTCTCTACGTCCATCTTTGTATCTGTCCCAGTTCTGTAGGTTTCAAACACAACTGCGCCTTCATTCCCAAATATTTCAGCATGCACACACACCCCCCCCCAAGATCAAAGACAGTCTCCTACTAACCCCGAATGTAACGATCACAACCGAGAAGTTAAAACTGCTACAATGCTACTGTCTAACCCCCGACCCACGTTCCTGCCTCACCGATCTCCTGAGACTGCATTTTAGGGCATTTCTTCCCAAGCTCGGATCCAAGTCAAGATTGGGCACGGCGTTTCGTCGTCCTGTGTGTCCCATCTTTACCGCAGAGAGGTGGGTCACAAGATGATTCTTCGACCCTAAGATTCGCCTCTCAGTCCTGGGATCAGGCTTCCTCACTGTCCTCCCTGCGGGTGTCCACTCTACACCGTGTCTGGCCCCCCTTATTTACAACGAGAGTTTGTTTAGAGGACTTAAGTCTCTTTCTCCTCCACCTTTCTGGAAAGACATAGCCAGATGTACGCACCCCCAAGCCTACTTTATGAATTCATTCACGCTGCAAAAAATATTTTTTTTAATGCCTGCTATGTGCTATGTGGGAATCCAGCAGGGAACAAAGCTGATGTGATTTCTGTCTTCCATTTAGTGCAGAAGACAGATGATAAGCAAGGAAACAAATAAAGGAACAAAGTGGCCTCACACAGCAATGACGGCTAGGAAGATAATAGATCAGGAAGGTTGGAGCAGGAATTTCTGTTGAGGGCCAGAAAGTAAATATTTTTGGCTTTGTAGGACAGCCAGTCTCTTGTGGCTACCCCACTGTGCTGTCGTAGCTCAAAGGCAGCCTTGGAGAAGATGGAAATGAATGGGTGTCACTGTGTGCCAATAAAACTTTATTTATAAAAATGGCAGCAGTTTATTTGAGCCCAGGGCTGCAACTTGCTGGCTCCATGTCAAACCCTCTGCATGCCAGGTATTGCTAAGGCCTTGGGGCAACCCTATAATGTAGCTACAGTTGTTGTCCCCACTTTACAGATGAGGAAACTGAGACCCAGAGAGACTAGCCCAAGGCCACCTAGAAAGCAAGCAGCAAAGCTGGGATTTGAACACAGCCCTGTCTCTTGGCTCTAAAACTCATGCTCTTGACCATTCCCCACCCTATCATTTGGGGTCCTCCTTACGCCTCTAGGAGATGCCTTGACACCCAGGATTCTGAGATTCTCTTGCCAATTCTTCTAGGCTGCAGAGAGGATATGATAAGACTGGTTTTACAGACATGGCAGGAAGCTCAGACAGGGAAAGAGACCTGCCCAGAGAACGCAGTGAGACGGGGCTGGAGCTGGGATGGGGACCCTGGTCCACCACCTGCAAGGTCAAAGCTCTCGTCAGTCGTCCGTTGTCTTCTCTGCCCCTTTCCAGATCCTTCATCCATAAGGAAGCTCATACATCATTCTCCCCCTGCACACACACACCTTTTAAAAATCTTTTCAAGAGTTCTTTTTATGTTTTTTTAAGTCAGGTATATTGAAGTATAACTGATGCGTGGTAACATTCATGTGCTCAGATGTCCAGTTCTAGGCATTTTGGCAAATGCATAATCATGTATCCCGTGCCACGGTCAAGATACAGAACCGCTTCACCACCCCCAAAAGTTCCCTCATGCCCCCTGTGTAGTCTCTCCTCTCCCCACTCCCCTAATCCCTGGGAACCGTGGATCTGACCTCCATCAGTCTAGTTTGTCTTTTCCAGAACGGCGTTTAAATGGAATTACACGGTGTGCAGCTCTCTGTGTCTGGTTTCTTTCACTCAGCATAATGCATTGAACGCTCACCCCTGTTGTTGCGAGTATAAGGAATTAACTCCTGCTTGTTACCGAGTAGCATTCCATTATGTGAATGGACTTCGGTTTGTTTATCCACTCACCAGTGCAGGGACATTGGGTTCAGGAACATCTCTAGCTTTTGGAGATGATGAATAAAGGGGCTATAAACATTCATGCACAGGAGTCTGTGTGGACAGTATGTTTTCATTTCTCTAGGGTAAATACTTAGGAGTGGGTTGGCTGGGTCGAACAGTAAGGGTATGTTTGACTTTCTAAGAAACCGCCAAGTGTATGTTTCAGAGTGGCCATATAACTTTGCATTTCTGTGAACAGCAGACGAGGTGTCCCAATAGCTCCACGTTTTCATAAGCTCTTGGCATGGTCAGCTTTTTAGCCACCTAATAAGTGTGTCTTCTCCCGTTTTTATGCATAAACTAGCATTCTATACACACCTTGTAAAACGTGTTTTCTTTTTTTTTAAGTTTATTTATTTTGAGAGAGAGAGAGAGATAGAGAGAGAGCAGGGGAGGGCCAGAGAGAGAGAAGAGACCAAGAATCCCAAGCAGGCTCCATGCTGGTAGCTCAGAGCCCGAGGTGGGGCTCCATCCCACGAACCATGAGATCATGGCCCGAGCTCAAGTCGGCCACTCAACCAACTGAGCCACCCAGGTGCCCCCAAACCTGTTATCCTTCATTTACTAGCATATGTAGGAGAAAAAGACATAATCCTCAACACAAGGTCTAATTGGAGAGGCAGATAGTCCCAGTCTATTACAACTCAGAATGAACAAAGCTGTGATGGAGGAGAGTCCGGGCCCTGCAGGAACCCAGCGCAGTCACCTGCTCCAATCCAGGTTGAGGAAGGAGGGGGCGGGAATCAAGGAGGGCTTCCTGGAGGAGGCTCCGCGGTCTAAATTGAGACTTAAGGCTGAGGAGGAGTGAGCTGGGCAAAGTTGCAGGAAGCAACTTCCTGACACAAAGAACAGCGTGTGCAAAGGCCAGGAGAAGATTCTGGACTTGGCACGCTTGGACCCAGGACCAATTGGTTGCGGAGTCCCTCCTCCTTCTCCTCCTTTCTGCCTGCCTTCGGGTCCGACGGATCCTTTTAAACAGAGGTGGCGACTTTCCCTTGCGAACACACTGGCGCCTTAGGAGGCTCCATTCCGCCTTCCAGAATAATCCGAGCTGGCATTTTTAAATCACTTGCTGTGTCCGCACTAATTTGGGCTCTGCCCTTGCCATCTCGCTGGGAAGCTCAGCTTCATAGAGGGTCGCCTTTGTTCCACTTTCTCCCCTCCGGGTCCCCAGGGTCTGCAGCATTTGCCCATGTCCTAGGAGGAAGGCAGGTGTAGGTACGCAGAAGTGAATGAATCGCTTTAGAAAAGGTTCCCCATGAGACTCCAGTTCGGAACAGTAGCTAATTATCTCCTGGGATAATAAAGCAGCAGCGAGTATTAATTAATAGCTCATCACGGTGGGAAAAAAGGCTTGAGAATAAGGTTTGGGGCTGATCCTTCCTCCCTGTCCTCTGCCTTACACACACGCACACACACACACACACACACAGCCCCTTCCTCAGCCGTTACTATAGAGACCTCTTTCCTGCCACCCTCGTGAGCATTTACAAATTGAGACCTGCACAGATGGTGGCCTGTTGTTCTCTCTTCTAAGGACAATTTCTGGAGCCCCGAGGATTAAGGAAACAGGGCTACTCTGGACAACATCTGCCTGGGGCCCCGAAACCTGACCCGCAAGCCCTGGCAGGGGGAGATTCACGGAGGCATTTACCCAGAAGGAGTGGAACACACAAACAGGACCACACACAGGTTGCCCTCCCCACCTGCGGCCGCCGGGGAATCCCTAATGAAAGTCTCGGTCGGTCACGGGTCCGGTCGGTCCCCAAGCCCCTGAACAAGAGTCACACTTCAACGCTTCAGCCTCTGCGAAAGGAAAGAATCTCGCAGTGTGTGTCTGGAATTGTTACATAATATAAACTAGGGTTTCCTGAGCATCTGCTTTGGGCCAAACGCCACACACATTTTATGTGTAACGAGTGCATACGGATGCCCTTTGTGTATAATCATCGTGATGATGTGGGGGCTCTTTTCTTTGTCATCAGCTATGGGCTAAGAGTTTTTTGAATGGATATATTTTTTAATTTATTTATTTTTGAGAGAGAGGGAGAGAGAGCGTGTGCACACACATGTGCGTGGGGGGAGGGGCAGGCAGCGAGCGAAAGAGAGAGAATCCCGAGCAGGCTCAGCGCGGTCAGCGCCGAGGCGGACGCGGGGCTCGAGCCCACAAACCGTGAGATCACGACGTGAGTTAAAATTGAAGCGTCAGGGGCTCCTATGCTAAGGGCTTCATATATCAGGGAAGGGCAAGAATTGTTAGTAATTGAATGAAAGAATGAATGAATGATCTCATTTGCTCGTCGTACCCACCCTGGACCATATTAACTGCACCCCATTTTGCAGATGTGGAAACTGAGGCTCAGGGAGGTGGAGAGATTCTCACCAAGGACACAGGCTAATAGGCGGTGGAGGAGGGCTCTGAAAGGAGGTCTTCCTGTTATGGCGCCCCCTACCCCTCGTCTTGACGAGGCCGGGAGAGGAAAGCAACTTTGTCCAGCTCCCGAAGCAGGTCAGGGATCCGGCCAGGACTAGAACCCCTCTCTCCTGTGCATTTTTCTTTGGCTCTCTCTTATTCCCTTGCAGCTTTAGCACCAAGCACAGTGGCCCACAAAAAAACCAGGTAGATATTTTCAGATGATGCTGTAAGTACCAGGTTCGGGCCTTCCAGAATCTTCTGGACTCCTTCTCAGGTGGTCACGTCCCTCCAGGAGCCCGGGACACGGAGCTTTGTCCCTCTTTGGAACATGCCAGGGAGACAAACACGGGTCGATTGCCGGATTATGGTCACACCCAGAGGGGCAGGCTGGCTGGGCTGGATATTTCCCCCTACGCCATTCTGCTGTCCCCCGGAATGGTTCCCCTTGACATCTGCCAGTTTCCAAAATCAATTTTCTAGCTTTCCTGTTGGTTCTGTGACCTTCACAACGTCCTTCCAATCACCCCCTTTCCTGTTGAAGTAACAGCTCCAGTTACCAGGTATTGAGCACCGACCAAGTGTGGGCTCTTTCTTCCTATCTCATGCTTACCTACCCTGGCCTCCAAGCTCTGTGCAGTTCCCCATTTCCAGAGACAGAAGCAGGCCCAGAGAGGTTGAGACACCTGCCCGAGCTCACAGAGCAAAGAAGTGGAGAGAGCCGCCACTGGAAAACAGAACCCCCGCTTGCAGTCACATCCCGTGACAGGTGTCTGTGTCCTGAGTGGGAGCAGCCCCCAGCCTCTGAAAGGTGGCTCTCGGGCTGCAGAGTCAAGGAGGAAAGCCACGTCCCCGCAGGCCTGGGTTCCACTCCATCCCTGACTCCTGGAAGAACCTGGAAAGAATAGCAGGAACAAAGCGTCCTCCCTTCTGGGCTTTCTGAGATGCTTCAGGAACTGGTATGGACAAAATTTCCCCTACAACCCTCCCCCGCAACTGTCCTCCCTCTGACTCTCCCTCCTAGTGGCTGGGGAGGGGATGGGGACAGAATTCCCAGCAACAGCAGTGGCGGAGGGGAGTGTATGCCTAGAGGAGGCAGAGAATAAGATGTGCGAGTGTCAGGGAGGCCCCTTCGAGGAGGTGCCATCTGTGCAGAGAAGGGGAAAGGCGAGAAAGAGCCAATCAGCGGGAAGAGACTTCCAGGCCGAGGGAACAGCAGGTGCAACGGCCCGGAGGTGGGAACGGGCGCTGCAGAAACCGAGAGCAGGCCAGGTGCACGGTCTTGTCCACTGAGAGCCTGGGCCACTTCCTGTGGCCAGTGATAAAGCTGGTTCTTGGAGCCTGCATTCTCCATAATGAGAACGAGGGCTCGGACCACAGCGGGGCTCAGTCCACAGTAGGTGCTCAATTAATGCTCGCGAATGAAAGAAAGAAGGAACAGAAGGGACCCAGGAGGGACAGAAGGGATCAGCCAGTCCAGGAATCAACAACTCACATGCCCGCAGGAGCCTTCCACACAAAGACTCCCAAAACAAAAGCACCCTGTGATGAACAGACTCCGACGGCAGCCAATTCAGCGTAAGGCCTCCTGCCCAATCCCTTTATTTTATCTACGAAAAACAAAACAAAACAAAACTGAATTCAGAGAGTTTAAAGGACACGTGGACGTTCTCACAGCTCATAATTAAGCTGGACCATGATGAAAACTTGTCCACTGACTGCATAACATATGCTTCACACACATACTCTCAATAAATACCCAAAACTCTCACGAATAAATACTGCGCCCCCCCCCCCCATTTGTTATTTTAACTGACAGGAAACCAGAGGCTCAGAGAGGTTAAGGGATTCATCTAGAGTCACACAGCGGTAAATGGCAGAGACTGGCTTGGAACCCCGTCTGCCCGGCGCTGAGTCTTGGATGGACGCTCCCTTCAAAAGTTACACTTTCCGTATTTTTGTAGCAAAGGAAACTGAGACTCCAAGGAGGGCAGAGTGTGTGTGTGTGTGTGTGTGTGTGTGTGTGTGTAATTTAGTACAGTCAAGAGTTCTGAGACCCCAAATCTTAAGAATCATACCCACCGAGCTGATTCACGCCTCCAAACCCAGTTTACCCCGCCTGGAGGAGGCTCGGGTTCCCCGCCCCCACTGCGAGCGCTCCGTCCTCCCCCCACCCCCGCCCACACCGGGTGTACACAGTAGGCGCTTAATAAGCGCTCCGACGGCGGCTTCGAGAAGGCGCGACGGAGAGGGTCCCGCAGGTCCGCCCTCCGCGCCCAGCAACTCGGGGCCCGCCCAGCCCCCCGCCCCGGCCCCCGCGCCCCCGCGCCCCCGGCCCCGCGGAGCTCTCCCGCCGCAATTACGGTAATTAGCTCGGGGCTGCGCGCCCGGGAGGGAGGAGGCGGGAGGCGGACTTTGGCCCGGGCTGACCTGCTTCCGCGCGGGCCCCCGGATTGGTCGGCGCCGGGCACGTGACGCGCGGCGCGGACTTGTTGCTGGGCATCCCGGCGTTGCCGGGGCAACGCCCGCCGCGTGTCCTCTGCGCCGAGGGCCGCGGAGAAGTGGCTGCGCCGAGGGTCTCCAGACTCGGCGGGAGGCAAGGACGTGGGGGGGGGGGGCCCCCCCCCCCCCCCCGGGCCCCCGGCCCCCCCCCCCCCCCTGCCCAGTCGCCCCAGGCCCCCACGGACAGGACATGCACGTGGGTGGTCACATCCCGAGAGCCAGGGGGCGCACGCGCAGCCACCACGCACGGGCCCCACTCCAGGGGCAGACAGACAACACAGACGCACAGAGCTTGCATTTAACAAGCAGTACTGACACCCCCCCCCCCAACCGAGGTGTCACAGCATGTCCGACAGGGGGTGACGCAAGACAAGGCGGCAGGGACACAGTCCCTGTTCCCAATCCTTATCCTCATCCCAGGAGCCCCTGCACCTGACCACCCCCGCGTGCGGGGCCCCAGCTAACCGCTTTACCTGCGTTTCATCCTCATTACCCTCCTATACTGACCCCATTTTACAGATGAGGAAACTGAGGTTAAGACTAGGACCAGCACCCAGCTGGGAGAAGGGGACTCCACCCGCAGGGAGGTCTACGACAGCTCACGTCCTCACTGTATAAAACTTACTCTAATAATAATAATAGTAATAAATCTAGCTACTGCCGCCTAATATATTACCCCAAAACATACTGGCTTGAATTATATGATCTCATGGCTTCTGTGATTCAGAAGTTCAGGTTGGGCTTAGCTGGGTGCTGTGCCTCACAGCCTTTCAGGCTGCACCACGTGAGACCTGAAGGTCTGAGGGGAGAAGGATCCACTTCCAAACTCGGTGTGTGTGTGGGGGAGGGGTTGTTAGCAGGACTCAGGTTTTGGAAGGCTGCTGGCGGGAGCCTGCCCTGAGGTCTTTGCCACGTGAGTGTCCCCAACACGGTGGGTTGCTTCAGTAAATTTTTAAAAACGTTTATTTATTTTCGAGAGCGAGAAAGACACAGAGCGTGAGCCGGGGAGGGGCAGAGAGAGAGAGAGGGGGAGACAAAGCAGGCTCCAGGCTCCGAGCTGTCAGCACAGAGCATGACCAGGGGCTCGAACTCACAAACTGTGGATCATGACCTGAGCGGAAGTCAGATGCCCAAGGGACTGAGCGCCCCCCCCCCCCCCCCGGGCGCCCCGATTGCTTCATTAAACCGTCCAAGGCCAGGAGACAAGAGCCCTCGAGCAAGACAGAAGTCAGTTTCTTTTATAACCTAATCATTGAAATGTCAGCTCATTACTTTGTGTGGGTTCATGTTGGTTACATGCCTACGTGGATAAAATGGCAAATATATACAGAGCCACTAAGTTACAGTTTAGTATATACATTTAAGTCCATTCACAATGGAGGGCACCTGGGTGGCTCAGTCGGTTGAGCGTCCGACTCTTGATTTCAGCTCAGGTCATGATCCCAGGGTCGTGGGATCGAGCCCTGCGTCGGGCTCTGTGCGGACAGCTCGGAGCCTGGAGCCTGCTTCCGATTCTGTGTCTCCCTCTCTCTCTCTGCCCCTCCCCCGTTCATGCTCTGTCTCTCTCTGTCTCGAAAATAAATAAACGTTAAAAAAAAATTAAAAAAAAAATAGAAGCAAGTCCTTTCTAATGCACAAGACAGAGGCTTAGGGGAGAGGGGCTGCTTTAGGTTCGGGAGTGGTCAAGGGAGGGTTTTCTGAAGAAGGAAGAAGCATTTAGGCTGAGACGATGAGCCAGAGATCTGGCAACTTGGTGGAAGGATAACCCAGGCGGGGACCCAACTCCTGGAGGCAGGAGGGAGCTTGCGCTTTGGGCCCCGGGAATGCCAAAGCGGCTGCGGGGCAGGAGGAAGCGGGCTGGAGGGCCTGGGGGTTCCCCGGGGGGTCACCACGGCGGGTGGAGGCTCCCATCTGTCCAGATGTGTCAATGTTTTTGTGAGAAGTAAGGGAGACGATTCGTTTTCAGAAATGCCCAAGAGGCGCTGCGCTGTGTAGTGAACGACAGGGTTACAACCCAGTGGAGATGTGGGCGGACCCTCCCCCCAGGGGACTCCCAGACCCTAGAGGGCTGGTTCACTTCCTGGTTCCTCCCTGCCCTCCCTCCGCGTCTCAGGCTTGTTTTCACAGGGTTTGCAAGGAGCACGCGCCAAAGAAGCAAGCGGGGACTGAAAGAAAGTCTCTGGGTCAGCTCCGCAATCGTGCGTTTGTCCCAATCGGACTACTTTTTGCCTTACGTGGACATCGGCGACTTCTGGGTAAGGCTGCACCCTCTGCGGTATTCAGCCAATGAGGAGCCAGGGGAGGGACCAGCACGCTGGGAGATAAATGGTCTGCTGCACACCTGCTCTTGCAAGAACGTGGGCCAAAACCTCGCCTGGCTGTCCGTGTCCCTCCTTTGATTGGGTCAGGGGGTTGATTTCTCACGGTTTTCCAACTGTTCTGGAAGCTGATACAGGTGCAGAGGAGGGGAGACGCGGATGCACTGTGTCTATTGTGGTGAAAACGGAATGCGAACTTTGCCACCTTCATCATTTTAGGCGCATAGCTCAGTAACGTTGAGTACGTTCACGCTGTTGCGACCCAGAGCTCCAGAACTTGGTCAACTTGCAGAGCGGGACCTGGGTCCCCATGAAGCAGGGACTCCACGCCCCCAGCCCCGGCCCCCACCGTCTGCTGTCTGTCTCTGTGGACCGGGACTCCTCTAGGGACCCCCTGTGAGTGGGATCCTACAGAATTTGTCCTGTTGCGTCTGGCGCCTCTCACCGCGCACTGTGACCTCCGGGTTCATCCGCGCAGTGACAGGTGTCAGCATTTCGTTCCTTCTCAAAGCCAGACGCTCTCCCACTGTGCGCAGAGACCACGTCTTGTGGGTCTAGTCTCTGATCGGCGCTTTGGTTTTGCTCTACCTTTAGGGCCGCTATCCACAAGCCCCCACCTTCAGTTCCTTCCTGTTACATGCCCAGAGCTGGAATTGAAGGCCAAGAGGATTATGCGGTAAAAATTCGGAGAGGAAAGCCGGTGGGAGGGCTCCTTGGGGAGGTACGATATTGTGATTTTTTTTTTTTTTTTTGGTGAGTTTGTTTGCTTGTTTTGAGAGAGACAGAGAGAGTGTGAGCAGGGGAGGGGCAGAGAGAGAGGGAGGATCCCAAGCACAGAGCCCGATGTGGGGCTCGAACCCATGTAACCGTGAGATCCTGGCCTGAGCTGAAAGCAAGAGTCGGACGCTCAACCGCCTGAGCCACCCAGGTGCCCCGGGATATTGTGATTTTCAATGAGATGGATCTAGATCTGGATCTAGAGCGAGGTGCGTTTCGTCTTTCTCCCTGTTCCGGGCACCGAGCTGCTCAAGCCCTTGGAATTTCCTAACTAATAAGAGTAATAAGGGTGAAATGAGTGTCTTCAGCCAATGACCGATGATTTAATCAATCATGCCTACATAATGACGTCTCCATGTAAATTCCCTAAAGTCTGGGGTTTGGAGAGGTGGGTTGGTGAGCGCTCGGGGACGCTGGAGGGAGGGCGTGGCACCTCTGGACCCTTCCCCGTGCCTCGCTCTGTGCGCCTCGTCCATCTGACTGTGGCTGAGTGTATCCTTTCATACGAAGCCAGTAGTCTCGTAGGTAAACGGTTTTTCTTGAACCTTGGGAGGTTTATCTTGAACCAGAGAGCTGGCAAATGATCCAACCCTCGGTGGGAGTCTTTGGAACTCCCGACCTATACACAGAAGGGACAACCTGGATTTTTTTTTTTTTTTTTTTTGCTTATTTCTTTTTGAGAGAGAGAGAGAGAGCAGGGGAGGGGCAGAGAGAGAGGGAGACACAGAATCGGAAGCAGGCTCCGGGTTCTGAGCTGTCAGCACAGAGCCCGACGTGGGGCTCAACCCCACACACCGTGAGATCATGACCTGAGCTGAAGTCGGACGCTTAACCGACTGAGCCGCCCAGGCGCCCCGTATGATACGTGATTTTACAGAACGACGGTGATGCGAGCCATCCACAATGAGATAAAAGGCTCCGCATCTATGCAGCTGACGCCCGAGAGGGGCCAGCGAGTCTGATGTCACTTTCTAAGCATCTTTGAGCCTCGGGTCTCTGCTGGCACGGGGTCAAGATTCCCCAAGCTGTGCTCACACACGCCACTTGCTGCCCAGACAGGCCCCCCGGAGCACCGCCACCCCGGCTCATCTGGGGTGTCCCCCGGTGGGTCTGGGAGAAGAGGGGCTCAGGTTTCTGCTCAGGGCAGCTGTCGGGAGGCCCCCGGGCAGGTGAAAAGCTTGGGAGTGAGGCTCCGGCAACGGAGATGGAACCTGATAATCCCGTGTTGCTCTCGTCCCTCGCAGAGTGTCCCAGCTCACCTGTGACAGCCAGCTCGGGGACCCGGGACACAGGGAGCCTGTGCAGGGGTGGGGGAGGGTCTGGAGACACTTCTTGGCTGCAAGGACCCTGGTCTGTGTCACCGGAAAGGAGCCAGAGCCGGGTCTCCGCACGCGTAACCCACCTTCAGCCCCGGACAGCCACACCCCGCCCCTGGCCACGGCATTTCGTCTCCGCTTCTCCAAAATAACCTGCCGTGTTGTCTTTTCATTATTCAGCGAGCGCATGTTCCCTGCAGATAATTCAAAAGCCGGGGGAAAACCACAAAGAAAATAAAAGTCACCTATGACCACCCCACGGCAGGGAGTTGTTGCCAGAAGTTTCTAACATCCTCCCCCACTCGTCCCTAATATATCTGCTCTCCTTCGTGTGTTTACCAAAAAGGGAATCGTGCAGCACGTTGCTTCCCTTCGTAGACGGAAAACATCTTCTCCTGCCTCGAAATTCTCTGCTCTGCTAGCTCTCCTGGTTCAGCTCTCCCGCAGCATAAGTGACGTGCACCCCCTCATTGGACATCTAGGTTGTTCGCCGTTGGGGGGCAAAGCGACTTGGTAACCAGCTCTTTGGGACCGCGTCTTTGTACAAGTTGGTGGAGGCAGAATTGTCCTGTCTGTAAATGTGCTCATTTAAAGCATTTAAAAAAATTGTTTAAACATTGTTTTTAGCACATTCATCTTTGAGAGAGAGAGGAGAGAGAGAGCGCAGGGGAGGGGCAGAGGGAGGGGGAGACACAGCATCGGAAGCAGGTTCCAGGCTCCGAGCCGTCAGCACAGAGCCCGGCGTGGGGCTCAAACCCACGAACCGAGAGATCATGACTGGAGTCGAAGTCGGAATTTCACTTTTGCAAAAGAGGGAGCTCGCTCTGTTCTTGACCGCAAACCCCCCCCCTTTAAAATGAGTAAGACGGGGGCACCTGGGGGGCTCGGTCGCTTAAGCGTCTGGCTTCGGCTCAGATCATGATGTCTGGTCTGTGAGTTCGAGCCCCACGTCGGGCTCTGTCTCTGTCTCTGTCTCTCTCAAAAAAAGTAAACAAACATTAAACAATTAAAAAAGTAAAATAAAATGAGTAAAACCATCTCCATCCCCCTCTTTTTTGTGTTTGAATCACCCCCAAAGCCTGGACCCATCTGACCCAGTTTTCCATTGGTGGCATGGCCCGATGGCTGGACATCTCTTCATTCATTTGTTCACTCGGCAAGTATTTATTAAGCACCTGCTGTGTGCCAGGCATCGTTCCAAACGAGCAGTGAAAAAGGTAGACAAACATCCCTGTCCACGTGGGGTTTAGAATCGAGAGAGGGAGACAGACACTAGACCGGGAAGCGGCTGGGGAAACTGCCTCACACGGGCAGCTGGAGGAAAGTGTAGCGTGACATCAGTGAGGCACGTAACAGGTGACCAGGGCGGGCTTCCCCGAGGAGGTGATGTCCGAGCTGAGACCGGAGAATGCATTGGCACAGCTAAGAGAAGCAGTCAGGAGAGCATTACTGGAGGGGGGCACAGCGTGTGCAAAGGCCCTGGGATGGATGCAAGGGAACGTGGCCCAAATTGGCTGCAACCGGGCCCGTGTGGAGCAAAGCGAGTGACAAGGGTCCTGGTTGGAAATGTCACTGGAAGGACCCTGATTCTGATGCCAACTGAGACCAAGCTGGGTGTGTGTGTGGGGGCGGTGGGGGTGGGATCGGGGTTGGAAACAGAGGAGGAGTCAAGGGGGCCTCGCAAGATTCTGGCCTCTGAGGCAGGGCAGGTGGTGGTGAGGCTTGATGAGGGCGAGGTTTAGAAGGTCTGGAGCACAAGTTCAAGTTTGGATGCACTGAGGTATCTGTTAGTGGGGGGCGGGGGAGGGGGCCCTGAGGAGGGGTCAGAGGTCAGGCGGGAAGTGGCGGAGAGGTTGGGCTAAAGGAGAAACTCGGTCTCACAAGTACCACAGAGGGAAGGCAGAGTGCGGAACAGGGGGCCTAATGGCCTGAGCACCTGCTTTGGGGTCCGGGAGAGCCACCCCAGGTCCCCCCCACCCCCAGCCGCCAGCGGGATCCCTTCCTCCGACACCCGAACAAGCACAGAGCCTGGAGAGGGGGCTGTGAGGGCTCCACTCGCGGGCCTCGGTCCAGCTTTATTTCTCTTCCCTTCCAGAACTTTGAATACATTTCTCTACCTATTAAATTCAAAGCCAGAAAAACGGCCACCAAGGCGGCAAATGTGTTCTTCAAACACGGAGAGACAGAGAGAGAGAGAGAGAGATGGGGAGGGGAGGGGAGGGGAGGGGAGGGAGGCAGACAGCATCCTCCTGAAACCATGGTGACCAGTATGATTTGGGGGGGGGGGCGCTGATGATATTAATCATAATTCCCTGTGTGCATCTTTCCACCATGGGTTATCGTATGCGCAAGGCCGCGTGCGTGCGTGCGTGCGTGTGCATCTCTGTGTAGGCGTCTGAACGTGTGTGTAAGGCTGCATGGATTGCAGGCATGTGGCTGCGCGTGCACGAGCGGCACACGGATCTCACCGCTCACGTGTGACTTTTACACGGATGTTCCAAGCTGGGTGTGGACGCAGGAGTCCCACGCGCGTCTGAGCGGCCCCGCACAAGCCTGTGTGTGCTTCGCCGTGTGCCCCTGTGCCTCTGGGGGCGTGACCGTGCGCGTTTGCGTCTGCACTCGAACCCGCTTGCGCGTGCGTGTGCACGCAGCGCTGTGGGCGCGACCCGCGGGCTTGGGTCACGCCTGAGCAGCCCCAGAAGTGTGTACCCACACATGTCGCTGTGTGTGCACGAGGGGAGCTGAAAATAAAAACCTGGGAAGCGAAACCCCGTGGTCTGGTTGACAGTCTCCTACCAGAGTCGGTTCCCCGATTCAGAGAATGTGCTAGAGTTTTGCAAGACGTTACGAGGGGGGGAAGCTGGGGGCAGGGTACCAGGGACGGCCGCCCTATTTTTGCTACTTCCTGTGGCGCCTATAATCGTTTTAAAAAATCAAAGGTTAAAAGACTCTGGGGGTGAGCAACAGGAATTTCACACATGTTTGTGTCTCCTCAAGACAAGCAGGAGAAAAAGTGGGGGGGAATGGTAAGCAGCTAACCTGTGATTTTTTTTGAAAGTAGGATTTTCACCAAGAACACGGTTGGTGCCCCGAGTCTCCCAGGTGGAGGGTGGCCATCCGGGTGCTGTGCATGTGTGTGTGTGTGTGTGTGTGTGTGTGTGTGTCGGGGGCCGGGGGTGGGAGGTGTGGCGTGGGAGGCTTAGATCCTGCGACCCAGGCGGGTGCAGTGGTGTTACCAGGCATGTGGCCGTCTGGCGACCCAGGAGGACGTGGCGGGCCTGGGAACGCGTACAGAGTGAATGGTGAGCGCGTGGGACTTCACAGGCGAAGGGGAGGAAATTTGATCAAGGTGGAGTTAAAAAGGCAGAGGCCTCAAATCCCTTGGGGCGCGGGGACGGAGGGGCAGAGCAGCTAATCCCCTGGGTGTCAGTTGTCGGACCACCTGCCTCAACGGGGTTCGCCCCCCACCCCAGGGTCCCAAGCTTAAAGGGGGGCAGGGAGAGAGGCAGAGACACGGAGGCGCAGAGGGAAGGGGCAGGGAGGCAGAGAGACAGAGCCCAGGCAGAACAGAGGGAGACAGAGAGACAGGGACAGAGGGAGAGAGAAAGAGAGACGAGACAGAGAGAAGCTGTCCAAGCATCTTCTTCCTCGACGAAGCCATCGTCTGCTCTCTTCAAAGGACCGATTAGTCAGTCCATTCCAGGGCATTCTCTCGGCAAGCCCGTAATGTATCAGTTACCTGTTGCTGTGTAACAAACCACCTCCAAAATGCAAAGGCTTAAACGACAACAATTTCTTATTTGTCATGATTCTGCGGCTTGGCCGGGGGACTCTTGCCTGGGCTCGTTCGTGCGGCTGCGGTCAAAGGGCAGCTGAGCTGGGCTGGAAGGTCTCAGCTGGTCCCATCCACTTGTCTGGGGTCTTGTGTGGAGGTGGACGGGCTGGGACCTCTCTCCCTCTACTTGCCTCACTGCTGGGGGCCGGAAGCCTAGAAACTACAGTTCCCAGAATCCCCTGCAGCTGAGCTCGGGAGGCCATTAAGTTCTAAGTAAGGGAGCACATAGTCATGCCATGCTCCATGCAGAGGCTGTGTTTCTGTTCTTCTTCTTTTTTTAATGTTTTATTTATTTTTGAGAGAGACAGAGACAGAGTGTGAGCGGGGGAGGGGCCGAGAGAGAGAGAGGGAGACAGAATCCGAAGCAGGCTCCAGGCTCTGAGCCATCAGCCCAGAGCCCGACGCGGGGCTCGAACCCACAAACCGCGAGATCGTGACCTGGGCCGAAGTCAGATGCTCTACCCACTGAGCCACCCAGGCGCCCCAACCCAGAGAATCTTAACCGATGTAATAAGGAAGGTGAAATCTGGACGGGTGACTGTTTTACACAGAATGGAGCAGAGAGTCATGTTGAAAGACCATAATTTCCGTGACATCAGGCTCCCAGCTCAACCAAAGCAAAGGACAGTAACACTGGAGCCACACTGAACGGCAGGGCCAGAATAGCCCTCAAGAAACCACATCTGAACCACCACAAGGTAAACTGAGTCCAGCAGGGACGGGGGCTGAGTCATTAGCAAGATTGAGAGGCAGAGCTTTAAAATGTCGCTGGTCCGGGAAGAGCCAGCTATGAGAAAGGATGGAGAGATGTACAGACGTCAGGGGAGATCATGGCACGGACAGTGCTTTTTTCCAAGCCCTCAACCCGGTGTCCGATGTTGCCAAGGTCACGGGCACAAAAATGACTCCTGTTGTCCTAGATGTAGACGTACCAACAGTTACACTACGTCACATTGGACCAGGTCATGCAAGATCTCTGGTTGTGTCCGTGGTGGAGACAAGGAGATCTCAGAAACCCAGGGGTGTATCAGTTAGGGAAGGTTATACGCGGTAACAAACATCCCCCAGATCTCCGTGGCTCAAAAGTGGCCCAAGATGTATCTCCTGCTTGCGTTCATCCCTCTGTCGGGGTTTGGCTGAGGATGTCTTGTGTCCTCCTTCTACAGGTACCGGTTGGTGGAGCCACCGCCCCCTCCAATTTGCCGGTCACTGCAGCTGAAGGAAAGAGGCAATGTGACAACTGGTACCCTGGCTGTAGAAGTTTCCGTCCGGAGGGGGCACGTGTCACTTCAGCTCCCATTTAATTGGTCAAAGCAGCTCCCGTGGCTCCCAGGGGACTTCGGGGGGAGCAGAGAAGGGCAATTCCGCCTGGGAAAATGACCGGACATCTTTTTTGGGGACAGCATCAATGGTGAACTTAGGGGATGGGGGAAGGGTGATGTTCGCCAGCAACGAAACTCACACCAGAAAAAAAGTACCCGAACATCGGCCAAGGCCGGCTACCTCTAATGCTCCTGGATGTCGGCAACCTTCTAGAATCTGATAGGGTTTAATTCGTGTGATCCTCAAAGCAATTCCATTTGATGGACGAGGAAACCGAGCACAGAGAGGTTAGGTATATTTTCCAAGAACCCGCAGCTCTGAAGCAGCAGACGGGGAGATTTGATCCTAAGCAATGTGG
The DNA here is from genome assembly GCF_023721935.1 of Panthera uncia. Lineage (NCBI taxonomy): Eukaryota > Metazoa > Chordata > Mammalia > Carnivora > Felidae > Panthera > Panthera uncia. Next base: position 3,200,812 of record NC_064816.1, on the reverse strand, counting down.
CCCCAAACCGGGTGCATTTAAATGCTATACCAGAACGCCTCAGACCCAGAGAAGCTTCCGGAAGACAAAAAGGGCCAAGAAATGTCGGCCACAGTGACTGGTTCCGGGGGGGGGTGGGGGGTCCCCCCCCCCCCCCCCCCCGAGCCAATCGGATCCTTCACCGGGACTCTGGCTGGATCCGGTAGGGAAGATTCTCTGTGTCCACCCGAGTTGCTAGGAGAGAAGGGTGTGGGTCTGGGGAGCTGGTGACTGCGTGGAGGGTTGCAAGATGGCGACGATCGTGTTTGAACCCCTGGAGGCAGCCGTGTCTGAAGCCAGCTTAATCCTGGCTTCCCAGTCCACAAGCCAGCATCTCTCCCCCCCCCCCCTTATTATATCTGTTTTTCAAGGCAGTTTGAGTTGAGTTGCTTTCCCTTGTAAGCAAAAGATCCCTAAAGAGGGCCAGTGTCCTTGTGCAGATCCCCGGAGAACTGACTCGAGACAGGAGACCCTGATGCCCTGGAAAATGAGCGCGTCTCTACTATGTGACAGATGCCGGTGAGCCCGTGCCTCGGAGCAGGGAACTCAAGTCCAGTTCAGCCTCCAACACGGACCCCACGACTCCCGCCTCCTGGTGTTTACAGCGGGGTAGACTTGTCCCTCTCTGTGTCAGGCTGGGTCCCTGTGAACCAACAGATGCGGTCACACAGAGGTGATGACTGTCGCTTCCGAGATTAGGTTGTAAAAGACAGCATCTTCTACCTCATTTGTTCCGTGCGTGAGCTTCTCTCTCTCATATCTCCCCCTCCCACTGCGCCCCCCCCCCCTTGTCTCTCCCTCCTCCCTGGCTCCCGGCCTGTCCTGCTCTCTGTCCAGCCTTGGTCTCTCCTGCTTTCCTTCCGCTCTCATTTCCCCCCCCCCTCCTCACGTGACCTCTGGTCTGTCTCCCCTCTCAGTTTCCTCTGTCTCCCTCTGTCTCTCCGTCTCTCGCTCTCTGCATGTCTCTTCAGCCTCGTCTCTGGCTCCCTGCCCCCACCTGACCCTGTGTGCATCTCTGGGGCTCTCCGCCCGGGTTCCCTGCCCCCTCCCCTTGCAGGCAGGCCGCCCAGTGAGCCCGGGACACCCCCTCTTGTGGTTGCCAAGCTCTGGGGCTGGGAGGGGCCGAGAGCTCATTACCCTAATGGTGTCTTCGAAGGGTGCCAGCCAGTCCCGGAAGTGGGCCACTTAAGCCCTTTGGAGCTGATGGCAGCCTGAGGCCACTTCTCCCCACCGGGAGCTGGGAGAGGGGAAGGGAGGAGGGAGGAGAGAGGGGAGGGTGGGAGGAGGAGGGAGGGGGTAGGATGGAGGGGGATGTATCTCCACTGTCCTGGGAAAGTGCCCTGGGGCGGTTGGCAGGGGCGAGGAGGCGGAGCCAGACCCCAGGACCAGGGCCCCCCTTGCCCACACCCTCGCACACCTCCGAGAGCACCGCCCCCACATTCTCACTCGGTCACCCGGAGCCACACATGCCCGTGGTCACAGGCGCCCCTCTGCTGCCCAGGCGGGTCTGGGGACATCCCACCGGGTCCCTGCAGCGGGTCCAGCCCCATCGGCTAATTTCCTTCCAGAGGAGCTGGGGATCTGGATCTTTCTGGGAAGCCATTTATGGTGTTTTTAATGTTTATTTAGTTATTTTTGGGAGAGAGAGTGGGAGCAGGGGAGGGGCAGAGAGGGAGAGAGAGAGTCCAAAGCAGGTGCCGAGCCGTCAGCACGGAGCCCCACGCGGGGCTCAAACTCACCACCCGTGAGATTATGACCCCAGCCGACGTTGGATGCTTAACCGACTGAGCCACCCAGGCGCCCCTGGGTGAAACCATTTAAAAGAAAGCGGGGGGCGCCTGGGTGGCCCAGTCGGTTAAGCGCCCGACGTCAGCTCAGGTCATGATCTCCTGGTTCCTGGGTTCGAGTCCCATGTCGGGCTCTGTGCTCACAGTGTAGAGCCTGCTTCAGATTCTGGGTCTCCCTCTCTCTCTGCCCCTCCCTTGCTCTCTCTCTTTCTCTCTCTGTCTCTCGCTTTCAAAAATAAATAAATTAAAAGCAATTAATAGTAAAAAAAAGAAAGCAAAAAGGAGGGATACACTCCCACCCAGCAGAGCTAATGGTCCAGACCCCAGCCTCTGATTTGCAAAGGGACTCCAGTCATGTCACTAAGAGATGGGCTGGGCCTCTCCCAGCCTCCACCTTCTCTTCTGGAAAATTCAGTCAAACATTCCTCATCTCAAGGGCCTATTTTGAGGACTGCCGCAGGAGGCCAGCTCAGCCAGGGACCGGAGGGAGGGAGGGCCTCCCGTCCTCTCCATCTCCCCACCGCCCCATCCCTGACTCTGCCTCCGTCCTTCTCTGGTGTGGTTTTACCCCATCTCTGCCCCCCCCACCTCTCTCTCTCTCTCTCACACACACACACACACACACTCTCACACTAGTGCTCTGAAGGCCCTACCAGGAGGAGGCAGGGAGGCCACTTGCCTGACCTAGAATCTCACCGAAGCTTTGATTTAGAAGAATCAGAAGCGGAGTGTGTACGTCTTCGTGTGGCTGCGTGTGCACGCGGGGGCCTGTGTGTGTGTGCACGCGCACACGCATGTGTACCTATGGCCGCGTGCCAGCGTGGCCCGCGAGTTACCCCTGTGGGCGTGTGCGGCTGCGTGGGCCCCGGGGGGGGGGGGGGGGGGGGGGGGGGGGGGGGGGGGGGGGGGGGGCTCCTCCGGGGAGGGATGTGGCCTTGAGACCAGCCTCTGCCTCCCATTTCCCTCTTCATTTCTCTCCAAGGCCTTGGGGGTCCCTTTTGCGCTGAGCTGGAATAGAGGCCCCTCCCTCCTTCTCTGTGGGTGGGGCACCCACCCAGGAGCCCCTCCCCCCACCCCCCCAGCCCCCCCACCCCCGGTCACCAGGGTCACATCAGCCTGGCCTCCAGTCCTGGCCGTGACTCGCTCTTGGTCTGTGACTCTGGGCAAGACACTGCCCCTCTCTGAGCCTCAGTTTCCTCATCTGTAAAGTGGGGAGGAGAATGGCTTCTTGCTAGGCAGGGTGATTGGGCACTTAAAAAAATAAAAAAAATAAAAATAATAAAAAAAAGAGGGGCACCTGGGTGGTTCAGTCGGTTAAGCATCCAACTTCAGCTCAGGTCGTGATCTCACGGTCTGTGAGTTCGAGCCCCGCGTCGGGCTCTGCGCTAACAGCAGGAAGCCTGCTTGGGATTCTCTCTCTCCCTCAAAATAAACTGAAAAAAATTAAAAAAAAAATTTAAAGCAAGCTCTATGCCCAATATGGAGCTTTTGCTCTGTACGTGTGGGTGGGTGTCTGTGTATTCTGTTACTTTTTTCCCCCAGTTTTTTAAAAAAAAAATTTTAATGTTTATTTTTGAGAGAGAGTATGAGGGGGAGAGGGGAGAGAGAGAGAGAGAGAGAGATACAGAATCGGAAGCAGGATCCAGGCTCTGAGCTGTCAGCACAGAGCCCGATGTGGGGCTCGAACCCACGAACTGTGAGATCATGACCTGAGCCGAAGTCCGACGCCCATCCAACCGAGGAACCCAGGCGCCCCTCCCCCAGTTTTACTGAGACATTATTAACTTATAACATTGTGTTAATACACGGCGTACAAAGTAATGATTAGACATCCCTATGTATTGCCACAGTGATCACCATTTAACCAACATCCCTCCCCTCACATCGCTACAAAGTCTCCCCCCTGTGATGAGACCTTTTCAGGTTTACTCTCTTAGCAAGTTTCAAACATTCGATACAGTATTGCCATCCTTTTACATAAAGGGAATGCCTTAGCCAGTTCCCATTAGGGAACATTCTGATGATGGCTTTTGAAGGATGCTAGAATGACATCCTGTGGACCACAGTTGCACACAGGCGTGGGAGAAATTTTGCAGGTGCGTGTGTCTCAAAATACAGTGCATTGGCTGGAGGGAGGGTGGGAACAGAGAGCTAGTGTTTCACGGGGACGCCGTTTCCGTTTGGCAGGGTGAAAAGGGTCTGGCGACGGGCGGTGGGAACGGTGGCCTGGCGTTCCTAACGGTTAGGACGAGAAACAGGTTTTACGGGTATTTTACCAAAGTTTGAGAAAAAAATAAAGAAGTTGTATTTTTGATTGGCGTTTATTGATTTATTCTGAGAGGGAGAGAGTGCACGCAAGCATGAGCAGGGGAGGGACAGACACAGAATCCGAAGCAGGCTCCGGGCTCCGAGCTGTCCGCACAGAGCCCGGCGCGGGGCTCGAACCCACGAACCATGAGATCATGAAATCGAGAGCGGGACGCTTAACCAGCTGAGCCATCCAGGTGCCCTGGGACCTGGGAGCCGTCCCTAGTCCCCGTCCCTAGTCCCCCTGGCACCAGCCCCAGGGGATCAGGGCAGGAGGTAGCGACCCTGAGTGTGAGAACCCCACGGAAGGGGTGTTGGGGGCGGGGGCTCTGGATCGGCTGGTGTGTCTTTGCAAAACCTACTGATGGACAGGTTGTTTACTATCTCTGGGAATGAGCTGGGAGGGGCCGTCGTCCAGGGTCAGCAAGGCCCCAGATGGCAGAGCATCAGAAGTTAAAAGGCATGGTTAATAGAGTGTTCCCAGGAGGGGACATCTGGGTCCTGGAGACAGCGCCTTTCCTGTCCCCAAGCCACTGTTCCCTTTTGCTGCTCTGAGGCCTGTCTCTGCAGGTAAGGCCTGGGGAACAGGGTTCTTTTGAAGAACTTAACTCTTTCTGGGCAGAATTCAAAACCGGCCGCTGCCGTGACTGCCCAAGTTCAGGGGCCACTAGGGGAGCCCGGAGTTTTGCTGAGATGAGACGAACAACCATCCAGATCCTGAAACTTAACCACGAGAAGGCGGCCAATTGCTTTGGTCGCAAAATGCCCGGGGCCTCCTGGCAACCAAGCCGGTCTTTGCCTTGGCGGTTCGTCTGGACAACTTTTGTATTTATTTATTTTTATTTACTTTAGCACTTTTTAATGTTTATTTCTGAGAGAGAGAGAGAGAGAGAGGGAGCCAGACAGAGTGTGAGCGGGCAAGGAGCAAAGAGAGAGAGGGAGGGAGACACAGAAGCTGAAGCAGGCTCCAGGCTCCGAGCCGTCAGCACAGAGCCCGACGCGGGGCTCGAACTCACACACCGTGAGATCATGACCTGAGCTGAAATCAAGAGTTGGAAGCTTAACCGACTGAGCCCCCCAGGCGCCCCGGAAGCAGATACTCTTTCCCACCCGTTATATAGGTGGGGAAGACAAGGCATGGAGCATTCAGGTTGCTGGAAGGCAAACTTGGCCAGCTAAACTGGAAGCCAGGCAGTGTGGCTCCAGAGCTCGCCCTCTTCAGCCCTGTGTGCCACCCCGTGGCTCAGGCCCTACTGCTCATTGGGCCTCACCACTCACCATTCCCATCACCTGGGTTCTTTATCCACCAACCAGCTTGTTTCTGCCTCAGGGCCTTTGCACCTGCTGTTCTCTGCTCCAGGAATGCTCGGCCTCTAAATGCTCCCAGGGCTGCTTCTTGTTACACAGGTGTGTGCTCCCAGCCCTTCCCCAAATCTGTCTCTTGTCATCGAGTCTCTGTCTCTGGGTCTCCTTAGCCTCGTAACTGTGGGCAAAAGTGCACGCGCACATCTGTGTGTGTGTGTGTGTGTGTGTGTGTGTAGACGGTGGGCTTGTGAGTGGGCTCGCACACGCTCATTCACAAGCCATGCTCCCCGCCTCCACGCACTGAATCCCCGGGTGTACCCTCCACGGCTGACAGCCACAGAGTGGTCTCAAACTGCGGCCCCCGCCCCATGTCACCCCCAAAATATTGACTGTAGACTCACAGCCCCCCTGCTCTGCTGCTGAGAACTGGGGTGTGTGTGTGTGTGTGTGTGTGTGTGTGTGTGATTGGAAGGCCCCTCCCCCCGTCCCAGAAACCTGGCTGGGCAAGAATCCTGGAGCCCCTCAAGCCAGGCCCAGCTGAGACTTCAAGCCCCAGGTCCCAGGGACAGAGAGCTAAGGGGTCTCCGGAGGAGGAGGAAGGTTTAGAGAGAAGGGCTCAGACAGGGAAAGGGGGCTCAGAGAGTGGAGGGTGGGGGGGAGTCGAGTGTGGCTCAGAGAAGGGAAGGAGGTCTCAGAGGTGGGGCTCAGGGAGGGGGAGGAGGTTCCTAGGGGCGGGGAGGCAGAGAGGGGACAGACAGGAGGGGAGGGCCCCAGAGAAGGGCCTGCAGCATTCCTGGAAGGCTTCCCGGAGGCAAGGCCTGCTTTTCCCTGCCAGGGTCTTGAAGGAGTGGACCCCTTGAGCCGTGGCTGGCCAAGGGGTGGACCATCTGACCCTGTTGACCAAGGAAATCCGGCCCCCTGTTCAGCATTCTCCGGGGTGGGGGGCAAAGGGCAGCGGTGAGGGGGTGCTTCCCAGGCTGTCCCTCCACGTTTTATGCCCCAGGGCCCTGTCACCCTCCTGGGGCTCGATGGCTTCCGTCTTCCTAATCAGGAGTTTGGTGTGCGCAGCCCGGAGAAGGGAGCGCTTCACCCCTCCTGCGATGCCCCCACGCAGGTCTCTCTCCAAGCCCCCCCCCCCAGCCTGGCTCACGTGGGGGCCCCCTCCCCCCCTGCCTCCGGGTCTCCCGTTGGGCCCCCTGCAGGCTTTAATTGGCTTTGGTGGAGCTGAATTCATTGGCGCTCAGCCACCACCCCCCCTCGGCCCCGCCCTCTGCCGCAAGGTGGGCGGGGCCGCAGCTCCCCGAGCCTGGCTGGCTTGGGGGGGGGGGCCCCCTTTGGGGGGGGGGGGCGCACCGCCCCCTCCCCCAGCCCTGTGCCCGCTCCGGAGACAATGCCAATGCGCGGAGCCCGCTGCTGTCGGACAGACCCCCATCCTGCTTTGTCTCGGCCGCCCCCCCCCAGTGGCCCCCTCCCCTTGGCCCAGCCCCCCTCTCGGCTCCAGGGGCCTCCCTTCCCCCCGCCAGCAGAGGGCAGGAAAGAGCGGAAAGGCCGGGCCTGCCTCAGTTTTGCCATCTAGGGACGGCTTGCAGCGTTGGACCCCCGGGAACTGGTGTCCCCCTGTGTCCCCTCTCAAACGGACCCCCTCCCCAATGTCCTGGAGACACCAACCGGTGCCATCCCTCCTTCTGATCGCCCTGCCTTCCTTTCCCTCTCTCTTTACTGCAACCCGGTTTTTTTTGGGGGGGGGGGGGCGTTCCAGGCAGGTCAGGGTCCTGCAGACAGAGCTGGCTGGCTCGGGAAGGGGGCGGGGAGAGAATTCCACGCAGGGTTCCTCGGTTCACAGAGGCGAGGGCAGGGCCCGGGGAGCAGACAGGAAAGTTCCAGAGAGAACGTAGGGAGGCCCCACCAGGCATCTGGGCTCGCAGGGCCCAGTCAGGCTGCCCATCAGATCGAAACTAACGCTCGGCAAACCTACTTTTTATGAGGATTAACTCATTAAACCCTTCCCGCCAACCAGGCTTCACAAGTGAGCACCTGAAGCACAGAGAGGGACAGTAGCTTAGCGGTTGTTGCAGAGCAAGTCAGAGGGTGTCGAGGCGGAGGCCGCCTGGCCCCAGGGCGTGTGTGTAACAACCAGACTGTGGGAACTTGCAGTCCGTATGGGGCCATCGCAATGGGTTCTTGGGTTCTTGAGCACGTGGGGCCTTACTTCCTCACGGGAGAGAAATTTCTAGAAGGGAGTCAGATCGTTCGTGGAATTAATGTCTTTGCTGAACACCACGGGCTGTGCATACCGTGGGCAGAGCAAAGGCTGAGGCACATGGGCCGTGCTGGGGAAGAGTGGACATGGCAAGCGGGGAGAGCAGACAGGGGCCTTGTGTCCCTGCCTGAAGGGGGACAGGCCAGTGGGGGAGGGGGCCGGCTGAAGAAGAGGGAAGGAGAAAGGCCTCAGCCCCACCCACGGGCCTGTTTCGGGCCAGCTGCCCGATGGGGGACGCCCTTCCCAGCATCACGGCCCCTTTATTTATCTTTTGAAAACTTTTTTAATGTTTATTTTTGAAAGAGAGAGCGGGAGTGGAGGAGGAAGAGAGCGAGGGAGACACAGAATCCGAAGCGGGCTCCGAGCTGTCGGCACAGAGCCCGACGTGGGGCTCGATCTCATGAGCCGTGAGATCATGACCTGAGCCGGAGTCGGATGCTTCACCGACTGAGCCCCCCAGGCGCCCCTCGCTGCCTATTTATTTAGCGCTCAGGAGGCGGGTGCTGTTGTGACCCCCATTTTTCAGATGAGCGAACCGAGGTCAGGGCAGGACCCGGCTCGCCCAGTATCGTCAGTGGCTGCGGATGAGCCGTACTTGGTTGTTGGAGCCACAGCGCTGTTTATTTGTTACGTGACCCTCCAGCGGCGAGCTGGACCCGGAGACCGAGCAGGGGAGGAACCGGGAACGGAGCACCTACTGTGTGCCAAGTTCCATGGCTTGCCCTTGGTTTATGTAATCCACCCCCCACCATCACCCTCCAGGAGAGAGCACTGTTATACCCATTTCACAGACGAGGAGGCTGAGGCTCAGGGAGAGAAAGCCACGTGCCCAATGCCGCACGGCGAGGCCGAATTTGCCAGGCTACCCACAACCACGAGAGAATGAGCGAGAAACCCAGTCCTGGGGAAATTCCAGCCTCTTCGAGGGGGTTGGGGCGGTGTGGGGAGACTGACAAGTGTCCCCATCGCTCCCCCTCTGACGTCCCATCTCTCCCTACGTTTAGCCTTCAGACTGTGCTGCTTTGATGGTGCAGAGCTAAGAATATCCCCGAACAACGCGGTGGCCTCGAGACGGAGGGGGTTGAGGGGCAGCGAGGACCGGCTCACGCAGGCCAGTGACCCAGACTCCCCCTTGCCAGCCACTCAGGGCTCCTGTCTCTTTCCTTCCCATTCCTGCAGCCCTAACACGCCTACTTTGCCATCATTTGTGACCGATTTCTCTACTGGCTGGGTTCACTGTGGAGAGGTTTAGAAATGTGAGTTCTGGGGGCGCCTGGGTGGCTCGGTCGGTGGAGCGTCCGACTTGGGCTCAGGTCACGATCTCGCGGTGTGTGAGTTCGAGCCCCGCGTCGGGCTCTGTGCTGACGGCTCAGAGCCTGGAGCCTGTTTCGGATTCTGTGTCTCCCTCTCTCTCTGACCCTTCCCCATTCATGCTCTGTCTCTCTCTGTCTCAAAAATAAATAAATGTTAAAAAAAAAAAAAAAACCACCTAGCTCAAGACCTGGCACCTTAAGAGGGGGGGGGGGGGGGGCGGGAGAGGGGGGGTGGAGAGGGAGAATCCCAAGCAGGCTCCACACTGTCAACACAGAGCCTGACTTGGGGCTCGAACCCACAAACCGTGAGATCGTGACCTGAGCCCAAATCAAGAGTCGGACGCTTAACCGACTGAGCCACCCAGGAGCCCTGAGAAATGCCTCAGAGGGGGCCTCTGTCTATCAGCACACTCCCCTTGCCCTCTCCATCCACTGCCAAACTGGGGGTGGGGGGCACATTTGGGTTGTTTCTGTTCTTTGGCCTGAAAACCCATCAGACCACTATGTCTTAATATGCTCATGACCCTGATAAGGTCCAGGGCGGATCTTCTAATGGCTGGTTCAGAGCCAATGGGCTTTTCTTTCCTTTTCTTTTTAGGTACGTTGATTACCTTGAACTTCATCTGTGGAGAAGGCAGCCTAGTCTTGTGCCAAGGACTTTGGAGCCAGACCACCCGGCTTCAGATCTCAACTCTCGTTACTACACGCTGTGTGACCTTGGGCGAGTTACTTAACCCCTCTGTGCCTTGGTTTCCTCACCATTAAAAGGGGGCTGCTGCTGCTGATCGTGCCCATATCATGGGATTATTGGGTAGACTAAGTGAGTTTAAAGTGTGACATTTCCTGGGAATGCAAACTGGTGCAGCCACTCTGGAAAACAGTATGGAGGTTCCTCAAAAAATTAGAAACAGAACTACCCTACGACCCAGCCATTGCACTAAGAGGCATTTATCCACGGGATACAGGGGTGCTGTTTTGAAGGGACACATGCACCCCCGTGTTTATAGCAGCGCTATCGACAATAGCCAAAATATGGAAAGAGCCCAAATGTCCATCGACAGATGAATGGATAAAGAAAATGTGGTCTATATACACAATGGGGTATTACTCGGCAGTCAAAAAGAATGCAATCTTGCCATTTGCAACTACGTGGTTGGAACTGGAGGGTATTATGCTAAGCGAAATTAGAGGAAAATATCATATGACTTCACTCATATGAGGACTTTAAGATACAAAACAGATGAACATCAGGGAAGGGAAACAAAAAATAATATAAAAACTGGGAGGAGGACAAAACATAAGAGACTCTTAAATATGGAGAACAAACTGAGGGCTGCTGGAGGGGTCGTGGGCAGGGGGGTGGGCTGCATGGATGAGGGGCATCGAGGAGGACACTTGTTGGCGTGAGCACTGGGTGTCATATGTAGGGGACGAATCACTGGGATCTACTCCTGAAATCATTATTGCGCAATATGCTAACTCACTTGGATGTAAATTAAAAAAAAAAAAAGTAAAAAAAAAAAAAAAAAAAAGACCACCCCAAATAAAAATGAACCGGGAAAAGACAGAAAAATAAAAAAAATGAATAATAAAGAGTGACATTTCCGGGGCACCTGGGTGGCTCAGTCGGTTAAGCGTCCGATCTTGGCTCAGGTCGTGATCTCACGGTTTGTGAGTTCGAGCCCCACGTCAGGCTCTGTGCTGACAGCTCAGAAGCCTGGAGCCTGCTTTGGATTCTGTCTCTCCCTCTCTCTCTCTGCCCCTCCCCTGCTCGCGCTCTGTCTCTGTCCCAAAAATAAATAATAAAACATTTGTAAAATTTTTTTTAAATAAATGAAGCGCGACATCTCCTTAGAATGTTTCCCAGCACGTATTCCGCTACTCCATGCGTGTTATTCTCTGACACCCCAAGGGATCCGAGGCAGCTAGCCTTTGCAACAGGTATTTCCCAGCCTGGAAATAACTGAATCCCTGTGCGCTTCCCTTCTTTCTCTCGTTTCTCTTTCCGCTTCCTCCCTCCAACTCCAAGAATGGCTAGCCACCTGCTAGAACAATCCAGCAATTGGCCACCAATCCCATCTGCTGAGGCGGCCGGCTTGGGGACAGGGACACTCTTGCAAGTGCTGGGGTGCATATTGGGGGGAGCGGAGTGTCTGACTTTGAGACGCTGAGGTCTGGGGCTCAGAGCGGGGCTGGACGGGAGGGTGGTGTGGGCAGCGGGAGGGGTGGTGTTGGGGAGGCCAGGGACCCTGCAGGACGCCCGGTGGTCGCGCTCCTGCTGACACCTGCTGGAGGGACGGAGGTATCGTCCTTTTCAGCCAAGGCGCCTCTCTCAGATGGTGGACCCCCCCCCCCCCAGGATCGCTGGCAGGACCTCACTGGCAAACAAGTGCCCCCGAGTGCGTTTGAACGACCCAAGTAATCCTTTGAAGGGAGTTTTTGTTGTTTCGTTTGGCGGGTGAACGAGCTCTCAGGGCTTGACGGGGTTCACAGGGAGACATGTTTTCTGAGCTACTCCCCCTCCACCAGGAAGCCCACCTGTATTGCTTCGTTCCCGCGCCCAGGCCTTTTCTCCTCCGGCCAGCTCTCCGTAATTTCAAGAAATGGTTACTGAAGAAACAGAAGGCAAACAGGCAAACTGTGCACTGGGGGAGGAGGCCGCAGTCTAGGGGAGGAGACCGAAGAGAGACGAGAAAACAAATCCACAAATGGGATCGTTTCAGAGACTGATAAGCCTTTGAAAGAACACGGTGCAACGGTGGAAACTGAATTTGTGGATGCCAAGGCGGGAGGGGCGCAGGGAGGCCTCCTCTGAGAAGGTAACATTGAAATCAAGAATCGCAGGAGGAGAGATAAGGAGCCGGAAAAAATACCTGGGAGAAACCAGAGGTCACAGCCCGTGCAAAGGTCCTGGGGCAGGGCTCTGCCTGGCAGTTGGAGGCGCAAGCAGCGAGGAGGCCTGTGTGGCTGGAGCGGAGTGAGGGAGCGTGAGAAAGGTTAGACAGGAGGGCAGGGAGGGGACTGCCACAGGTCAACCGGGGCCTTGAGGATTATGGGAAGGACTCGGGCTTCTGCCTCTGGGAGGTGGGAGCCCTGGAGGGCTGCCGAGAGAGGAGGGTGGGCCCTGACTCGGTGCTTACGGGCACCCTCTGGTGGCCACTGCGGGGAGGACGGACTGGGGGTGGGGCGGGGAGAGCAGGAGGCTTGGCAGGGGGCAGAGGGGCACAGGTACAGGACTGTGGCGATGGGGCGGACCAGCGTGATGGCCGTCCGGTCGGGAAGAAGTGATCAGATTTGGGGCGCGTTTGAAAGCAGCGCTAATCGGATGTGCGGGGTGATTGGACGTGGGTGGGGGAGAAAAGAGCCCAGGGCAGCTCCCAGGTTCCGGGTGAGCATCTGGAAGGAAGGAGCTGCCTCCAGCTCAGTGGAGGAGGCGGTGGACGGAACCATGTCTGAGTCTGGCCAGGCTGCCCGCAGACTCTGCCACTGTCTGTGGCACTTTGTCCCAGCAGCAGTAGGAAAGGAGTATAGGTCTTCATGATACATGGCCGTGACAGTGGTCTGCTGGGCCCCAGGGGGCTCTGGGGCATAAGGAACGACGTGCGTCCCGTCAACGGGTGTCTCACATGCTGTTCCTTGGTTAATCTTCCCGCAGAAGCAGATGTTGAAAGTATCGATGTGTTTGTTTCCGTTAAGCGCAGGAGAGTAACACTACCATGAAGTTCTTAATGTTTTGAATTGAATTGTCAGACACGTTAAGTTTCAATATTTTCTTGAGGATACTCGGGCGGGGGGAGGGGGGGGATGGCCACTCAAAAATGCACATTCTTGCTCCTGCCTCAGACTCCACTGCGGTTGGGCAAAGCACTGCCGAAACCGGTCTCCACGTACAGTTTTGATACATTGTTCGTTATGGAATTCTATTGCTACTAACAGGAGGATTTTGGTATGTTGCATGAAAATATCCATTTGTCTTGATTGTTGCGTTTTCTGGCACCCCCTTCGTATCTGCACCTGGGGCCACTGCCTCGCTCTCCTCGCTCTAATCCTGGTCTGGGGGGGGTGGGGAGGGGGAAGCGCGCTCCTCCGAGAACCGCCCCCCCCAACCGCGCCCCCCTCCCCGGCCCCTCCTCCCTTCGGCGTCCGCGGCAGCGAGCTGGCGGGGCGCGGGCCGGAAGCGCGGGGATCCCCGCAAAAGCAGGCTGTATAGGCGTCCCAGAAAAGCCGCCTCTCGCCAGTTTCCGTAGTGTAGCGGTTATCACGTTCGCCTCACACGCGAAAGGTCCCCGGTTCGATCCCGGGCGGAAACACGCGTTTTCTCAGCGTAAGACGGCGGGTAAGCCCTACTCCAGGGTCACCGGGACGAGGTTTTTAAATTTCTTCCGTTGCTTTTAAAGTCATTGCAAGGTACGAAAAACTTTAATTCGGCGGTTTTTTTTTCTTATAAAGGACGTTTCAACAGGCTATGGGGGGGGGGGGATGAAAAATAACACCGTCGCCTGCGTTGGCCGGGAATCGAACCCGGGTCAACTGCTTGGAAGGCAGCTATGCTAACCACTATACCACCAACGCTCCGGCAAGCACCGCTTTCTCCGAGCGCCATTAGTACAAGTCCCATCGGCGGGGCTGGGCGATACCAAACCGCACAGGGGCGCCTCTCTCCAGTGTCCCCTCCAGCTCCCCGCGCCGGAAGATGCTGCCGAGGGAAATTCCAAGCCTCTGGCCGCCAGGGACTGTGCGGGCGCGTCCCCCCCCCCCCGGGATCGCAGCCACCTTGGTACCGTCCGGGCGGCGGCCAATCGTAGGTCGCCGCCTGGGCCGCTCAACTTCCGGGTCAAAGGGGCCCGAGCCACCGGCTCCCCCGTGTCCGCCGCCGCCGCTGTCCCCCGCGCCCGCCACTTCCGGGGCCGCAGTCCCGGGCATGGAGCCTCTAGTGTGAGGCGCCTCCGGCCCCGGGACGCCCTTCGCAGCCCGGCCGCCGCTCCGCGCCTGCCCCCGAGCCCGGTGAGCAGCGCCTGCGCGCCCCGTCCCGCCTCGGCCGCGACCCCGAGCCCGCCATTGACCGGCCCCACCTCAGCCCTGACCCCGGACGCGCCATTGGCCGGCCGCTCGGGTGCCCTCCGCCCCGGCCTCCCCGCGCCCCGGCCCTGCCTTTGGCCGCACTCCCGGTTCCAACGGCCCCCGCCTCGGTTTCCCTTCCGCCCCGGGCCCTCCGCGGCCCTTCTTCCCCTTCTGCCTCCTCCGGTGGCCGGGCCACCTCTCAGCCTCGCTCGGCCCAGCCTCCCCTCTCGTCCCGTCGCTGCCCAAGCCACCTGGCTCCGGTCCCTTCCGGGAGCGGCCGCACCCACGACGGCGCTCCTTCCCTGCAGGCCCTGGAGCTCCCCTCCCCATGCAAACACATGCTCCCCGTCTGAGAGCAGAGGCCGCCTCCCGGACCTGCTTCCTGCCCCCACCCACTCACCCCTCCCCGGGCGCTTGGCTTCCCCTAATCCACACCCCCACAGGTTCCAGCCCCTTCTCAGCCTCCCTTCCGGCCCTGTCCGGCCGCCCACCTGCTTCCCACCGGGCTGTAGACCGGTCTTGACACTTCCCCATCCATGCTGCCGCCGAGCCGTCAGAAGGGCCCCGCTGGTTCCGTTTTCCCCCGCCGCCGTCGTTCTCCCCACCCCCCCCCCCCACCGGGAGGAAGTCACTTGCCTCAGTGGCAAGAACCAGCGTGCTTTCCAGGAGCTTGGACTGAAGCCCTGGAGGTGTGCACTGTGGTCGAGTCCCTGGCTGGTTCCCGGGAGGATCGGGCCAGATGGGGGAGGTCTTTCCTCCCCGGTGCAGTTCAGGGCACGCAGGCGGCATTGCAGGGCGGTGAGGTGGCTCTAGGCTCTGTCCGGGTAGAGAGAATGGGGCTGGGGGGGGGGGGGTGGTCAGGACTCTCGAGGGGAAGGAGAGCGGGCTGTTTTGGCCAGGCTCTCCGCTGACCTGCTGCGCTAAGGCATGCTTGTTCCATCAGGGTCTGTATCCCACGCCTGCGGCTGGAATGGAGGCTTTCTGGACCCTTTAGAAGGTCAGTGGTGGGGGCCGCGGGGTGACGGTGGCGGCTGCCGTGTGGGCAGGCGGGACTCATTTGCGTGCTCCAGGATATAGACATCTGCAGGAAGTGGTTTTCTGCAACTCCGGGGTCACTGCCCTGGGGCCGCTGGGGGGGGGGGCGTGGCTGCATCCTCCCCACGGGGGAGCCCAGCGCCTGGCCCTCAGTCAGCCTTTGGTGGGGATCCTGGCTCTTAGGGGGGCGTCAGTGCAATCCCGCCCCCCCGCCCGATGGTCAGTAACTTGTCTAGGTGACAGTGTTGGCTGTGACGTAGGTTCCGTCGCACCTGGTGTTTTATTTGAGCACGTCATTGTCACAGCAGCCCTCCACGCAGGTACCGTGGCCCCCGTCTCACAGCTGCGGAAACTGAAGCACGATGTAACCGAGAGGTTACACTCAACCTAGTTTGACTTAACCGAGAGGTCGAGTGGTCTCTCAAGGTCACAGAGACCGAACGTTGTAGAGTCAGGATTTGAACCCATCTCTCTGACCACAGCGACCCCTCTTTTCACCGCAGGACTAAGAGTGAGGCCGGGGCTCGCCCACGCTCTCGGTGCTGTGACCGGGCACTGCTTTCTTTTTCTCAAATATTTATTTCTGGGAGAGTGCAAGCGGGGGAGGGAAGGGCAGGGGGGTGGGGTGGTGGGACAAAGGATCCAAAGCGGGCTCTGCGCTGACAGGCTGGACAGCAGCGAGCCCGACGCAGGGCTCGAACTCTCGAGCTGCCAGATGGTGACCTGAGCCGAAGTGGGACGCTCAACTGACTGAGCCGCCCAGGGGCCCCTGCTTCCCTTTTCTTGAAGCCTCTCGGCACCCGCCCAGCCACCTGGGGCCTGGCTCATCACAAGGGTGTTCGGGTACTGACCAAAGCAGGGCTCCCTTTGACTTCAGACAGCGTTCAAGGGAGGACCGGGACTCATTAACTCTACCGAAAATCCTGTGTGTGCCAGGCATGGAACAGGATGGGTGTAAGCCTGCCCCCCTGGAGTGACATCCCGGGGAAGGGTGTCCCCTCACCCAGAGCGGGGGTTCTCAGCCTCAGCACTGGGTATGTTTGGGGCCACGTCACTCTTCGCAGTGGGGGTGGAGGCGAGCGTCCTGTGCTTTGTGGTTGGACTAGCAGCCTCCGGTCTGCGTGCCGGGGGCCCGTCTCCCAGCCGTGATGACCAAAAATGGCTCGTGGGGGCACAGTTGACCCTGGTTGAGACCCGCTGGGTGACGGGATGCAGTTGGCCCCGAAGAGACTCTGTATTCCGTAATCATTTGGGCTCCTGAGGTCCTGGGACGTTGCGCCATTTACATTTGTGAACTGAGGGAGAGGGGAGGTCACTCACAGACGCTGGGGTCACCGTGGTTTGTACAGTCTGACCCATCAGGGATTTATTCAAGTGTCTCGTGTGGGCCTGAGGATCTTACTCCACTGCCCCCCCAAATTAAGAATGCAGAGTTTCTCTGCCTCGGCACACTCAGTGCCAGGAGCACCCCCAGTTGTGACAACCACAGCTGTCCCCAGTCATTCTCTGGGGAGGGGGGGCAGAGTCCTCCCCTTTGAGAGCCACTACCCCAGACTTAGCTCTGTATGGAAGGACAGGATGCTGTGTGGGGGTGACAGAGCGGTGACTTTGGATTGGGGGTCCGGAAGGACCTCTGCAGAGGTGAGACCGGGGCGTGAAGGAGAAGAGGGGCGAGTCCCACAGAAGGCAGGGAAGGGCCCCTGGGCCGTGGGACTGGCAAGCGCAAAGGCCCTGGGGTGGGAAGGAGTCGGTGTGTGTAGGGGAGAGTAAGGCCAGCGTGGTTGGAGATCACGGTCAGGGGTGAGAAGGGGAGGTCAGGAAGGCCATCAGAGTGTGGCCACAGGGGGGACCCTGGGACTGTTCGGTTTCTGGTGAGCACCGGGGGTGGCGTCCTTGGCGTCATTTAAGACTGCCGTCTTCTCGGGGACTTCTCGCCTTGGGAGGACTGCACGACAAAAAGGATGCTGCTGGTTTCTGGCAAATGCCGGGCACCCTCTCGAATTTCCGGGCAGAGCCTCTTCAGAACGCCCTTGGCATTGGGTGTCCCCGGAGTAACGGAGGGCTGCCTAGAGCGGTGGGCCCAGACTGCTGGGGGTTGCAGCCCGGGGGTCTCTCTGCCCGCAGGCTTCCCCACCCTCCTGAGGTCAGCCGAGTGGTTAATGCGGAAGGCTAAGAAGCTCCGCCTGGATCACGACCACACAGAAGGTTGGAGAAGGTAAGGGGTGTGGCCGCGGGAGCCCTGACCTGTGGGGGTGTCGTTGAGGTTCCCAAATTTCCGATGATGTCCTAGGTCTGGGAAGACCCCTGCCTCCCCCTGCCACCCCATACTTTTCTGCGATGCCCCAGGACTCTGTTCTGGCTGTTCCGCGTGAGGTGGCAGTGTAGGCGAGAGCAGGGTTTCTCAGCCTCGGGACTGCTCACGTGGGGCCAAGCCATTCTCTGTGGGGGCGTCCTGGGCGCCGTGGGGGGTGGAGCAGACCCCTGGCCCCCAGCCCCTCGATGCTAGGAGCACCCCTGTGTGACAACCACAGATGTCCCCAGACATCACCCGGTGTCCCCTGGGGCAGGATCCGGCCCGGCTGAGAACCGTTGGTCCGGAGGTTAGAATGTGGGTTCGGGGTCCGTCAGACTCGGGTGATATCTGATATCGGGCGGGTCATTTGATCCCTCTGAGCCTACTTTGCAGCCTCCCAGATGGGGCTGGCCCCAGAACTCACCTGTCAAGGGTCACGGTGAGGAGTAATCATAACTGTCCACGTGAGGCCCCGGGGCACTTGGTGAGTCTCACGTGTGGGGCCGTGCACAAGACGGAGGCCACAGGAAGCCCTCCGGCCAGTGGGCTTCTAGCCCCCGTGGCTTCGTTTGCTTTTAGCCGGTGGGAGCGACCGGGCGGGCAGGAAGGGAACTAAAGAGCTCCTGGAAGACGGGTGACGTTGAGCAGTCTGCTTCGCTCCCCGGACGCGGGCTCCGGTGTCCGGTGGGGAAATGCATCAGCAGGTCGGCTGGTGACGGAGACCCGAGTGCCCCTTCTCACGGGCGTTAGGTCCCGGGCGGCCACGGCGTGGGCTGCAAACTGAGTCTGCGCCGGCCGGTCGTGACAGTGGGAGGCCCGCACGGTGCCGGAGGCAGGCCTTGGAGGGCAGAGCACGGCCCCACGGGGCCAGGGGCCATGAGGGCCGCTCAGGCATTTCCTCCCCGAGCACGGCGGGCCCCCGCCCCTCACCTCCCCGGCGCCTGCCTCCCTGCCCGCCTTCTCTCTCTGCGGTTGGCCGAGTGCTCCCAGACCTGCGGCCGGCACCGAGAATCCACAGTTCCTTCTTCCTTCTGCCCGCTGCCCTCGTCACGGGCCCCGCTTGGGTCTCTGGCGGATGCCCCGCGGGGCGGTGGTCCTGGCTCTCGGAGCACCAGTTCGCGGGCCGCAGACCTCCCGTGGGGCCTTGACGGTGATGGCACCGGAGGGCCCGAGCCGCCTGCCCGTGGCCTCGTGGTCCGCGAGGCGTCCTGCCGACTGGCAGAAGGAAAGCGTAGGTGGACCCGGCCCAAGTGGCTTGGAATCCGCTTCCGTTTCCCCAGCTGTGTAAACCCTTGACTGGAGGAGCTCAGGCTGGCCTAGGATGGGAAGCGGGGCACTTGGTCACCTGTTCCTCCCCTTCCCCCGCCTCCTCTGCAGTCTCTCTGCACTTCTGGGGAAGAGAGAGGTGAGTGGAGGACCAAGTCATAGCACCAAGCCTTGGCCTGTCTGGGAGCTCAGACCGCCTGGCCACATCTAGAAGATTCCTAGAAGTTTCTCCCGATGTTTCATTTCATTTCTCATCTCCTGGATCACATTTTTGCTCCTTGGGCTCTCTGCAGTGATCGGAGGCAAGATCATTTTTATTGTTCCTTGCTATGGAAATAAGCCACATGATTCTGTGAGCGTTTCTGCCCGGCTCTCAGCTTATGGGGTCCCCTTTGGGAACCCTGGAGGTTGTGATCGGTTTTGCTGCCGTGCGCAAGGCCTGAACGGTGGCCGCAGTTTCGGCGGGGGGTGGGGGGGTGGGGGTGGGGGGCTGGGCCGGTCGGAGGAGTCTCCTGGCCTGGTTTTCTGGGCTGGTTGTCAGCAGCGCTCGGGGCCATGTAGGTTCCGGAGCGCTCCGCCCATCCTGGCCCCAGCCCCTGCCTGACACTGCTCATGCCCAGCGCCGCCCGTGGAGGTAAACCACAGCTCTGGGGGCGGGGTGGGGGGGGAGGACGAGGGCGGGCCAGGACATGCTGCACGTGACCCTCACTGGGTCTCCCGTCTTTTCTGGCTTGGGTTCATTTGCCCCGAGGGTCCCAAAAGCCCTGATGGCCTGTGATCCCTGTCTTCAAAGCCATCGTAGGAAGTTGTGAACCGAGGGCACTCTTTGTGGCTGGGGAGCAGGAACCGCCTGCTTGCCGTGCCCCCCGAGTCCTGGCTGGGTCCAGTAGGATGGAGTCAGGGAGGCTTTTCTGTCCCTCGTCTGATACAGGGTCGGGGTGGAAAGGGAACTCTGAAAATCGGCCCACAGAGGCCATGCTCAGAAGCGTCTCCTCTTGCCCCTCGAAGCAGGAGACAGGGGTCCTTTCTCCCGTATGGGGACTCGGGGGGGTGTCTTGCCGTGAAGGGGCAGGCCCTTCTGGGAATTGGAGGGCACCATGTGAAGGTGGGCACAGCTCTGCCTGGTGCTTCTCTGAAGCCCTCGGCCTGGGCTGTCCCTGTCCCTGTCCCTGTGTAGCAGCAACAACTCCCACTTTTGACCAGTGAAGCCCGGGCTCCGCCTGTAAAGCAAAGCCACTAATCCCGGAGCAAAGCCGCTAATCCCAGAGCACAAGGAGGCCCAGCATTCAGCGAGACCTTAGGCCGGCCGATGCCCACGGAGGAGAGGGAGGCCGCCCTGCTCACCTTGGCGGCCTCGCTAGAGAGCCCGGCTCTTCCGGAACCGGGTCACTGTGGCTATGTTTAGATTTCCCTAAAGCAAATATTTGCCTGGCTAGTCCAGTCTGCTCAAGAAATGTGCCCAAACAGCCAGGGGGAGAGAAGGGAGGGACGGGGCCTCGGCCACAGCTGCTCAGGGAGCGGGGGAGGGGTGGGGGGGGCTGTCCCAAGGGGCGTCCGTTCTCTCTGCTGGGGTTCTCACACCGTCTGTGCACAGCTGCTTGTCTCTCTGAGCCTGTCCCGTGAGGCACGAGTTTCCCCCGCTGGACCCCAAGCTGGATGGCATGGGGGACGAGCTGTGCCGATTAATTCTTTACGCTCAGTTCTTTGCGTGTGAGCGAGCGTGTCTCCCCAAGGGCTTAATGCAAGATAATCATTCCACACGGCCCTCTGTGGAATGCGTCCTGGGAGCCAGGGGCCTCCTGAGGTTCTGGGGCCACTGCCATGAACGGGACAGGTGATCAACAGACAGCCCTTGTGCCAGTGCTCTGAGGGCAGGGGACATTAGTCGCTGACGCGCCTAATGGAGAGACCAGCCTCGGTACAGATGGTCATGGAAGGTTTCTGAGGACCCGACAGATACTTACACTGAGATCTGATTGGACGTTAGTCAAGCAGAGAGAGGGGAAAAGTGTTTCAGGCAGAAGGAAGCACGTGCAAAGGTGGGAAGGAGTCTGGCCTGTTTGAAGAGCCAACGGAAGGCCAGTTTGGCTAGGCAACTGATAAAAAGGGGATGAGGTTCGAGGGGCTGGCGGGGGTCAGAGGACAGAGAGCCTTGAAGGCCGTGACAGGGACTGGTTTTTACCCCCAGGACTGTGGAAAATCAAGGAAGACGTTTAAGCGATGGGGTCAGATCTGCGGTGGATGTGTTGGGTCCGTTAGCGAGATGTTGGGGTCATTCGTCACACAAGTGGCAGTGGCTTGGGTCTCGGAAGCATTTGTGGTGTTCGAAAGAAATAGAATGACGCATTTGGGACATATTTGGGGGGCTGGGATAGTTGCAGGGGGGCTGGGACAGTTGCAGGGGGGCTCGGGGGGGTTCAGGAGCGTCTGACGAGGGGGCAGCTTGTCAGTGACACATGGGCGTCATCCTCCCTTCTCATCGTCTCCCCGCTGTCCCCTCCCCCTTACAGCTTGTCGCTGAATTCTGAGGGGACAGAGAGGATGGCCACTGGGGCGCCAGCGTCTGAGCGGGGTGACGCGGTCGGGACGGAGGACCCGGCCTCCCGCTTCCAGGTGCAGAAGCACTCGTGGGACGGGCTCCGGAACATCATCCACGGCAGCCGCAAGAACTCGGGCCTCATCGTCAACAAGGCTCCACACGACTTCCAGTTCGTGCAGAAGACAGACGAGTCGGGCCCCCACTCCCACCGCCTCTACTACCTGGGTAAGCCCTCCAGGCGCCCTCAGGCCCAGCCGGTCCTATCGGTTAGGAGGCCCAAAAAGAAGGGCCTGGCCCTGGGCAGATGTCCCATGAGTCTGTGCCACCGCGGTGACTTCCGTTTGCAGCAGAGGTCTGGCGCAAGGGTGCCGCGGGGGGAGGTTGGGGGGGGGGGCAGGTGTGCAGGTGAGTGGAACAGAGGGCGGCCCTGCCCCGTTGGGTTGCAGCCATGCCGTGGCTGGGCCTTGGATGTGGCTCTGAGCCGCTGCGATCGTCTCCAGAACCAGGGCGGCTGGGCCTGCCCCTGAGTC
>NC_064816.1:3169297-3179088 GCF_023721935.1 Panthera uncia | reverse complement strand
GTCAGCGAGGAACCCGGTGCGGGGCTTGATCTCACGACTGTAAAATCATGACCCAAGTGGAAATCAAAGGTGGACGCTTAACTGACTGAGCCGCCCAGGTGCCCCCTCACACATCCTTTTTGAGCGTGAGACCCTGAGCCGGGTGGCTGGGATGGCTTCCGTGTGTGGCCGTAGGTGAGGCTTCGAGGGCCAAATGGGTTCCCTCGGGAGAGCGTTGAGCACCCAGGTGGGCCCGTAGTCCTGTACCCCTGCCTCCCGGGGAGAAGCTGGAGGCGAGCTGAGACACTCCACTGGCAGCTTGTGAAGGAGGTGGAACGCACCCCCCTTTTGTTTCACAGTTGGCTGGGAGCCTGGTGGCCCCAGGCCCTCCTTGTTCACACATCACACTTGTCCCAGGCCAGGCCCGGGGCACAGCGGGGAATGCACAGACCCCTCTCCCTGCCCTCAGCCAAGAGGAGGAAGAAGTGACCAGGCAGCCAGGACCCAGGCTGGTGTGAAGGGTCTGTCACAGGCAGTGCTGGTGCCCAAAGTGTGGAAGGAGTGAGGCCTGGGAGGACGTAGGGGCAACGGGACTGGGGAGGCAGGTCTTGATGTCAGGCTGGCAGGTCCTTGCGGAGCTCTGAGCTGGGGACAGTATGATCAGAGTCTGGCTTCATCCAGGGATGGATTAAAGAAGGCAAGGGAGGAGGAGGGGAGACCCCTGGGCACTTGGACATATTCTAGGGTAGTGAGCTGGGGCAGTGGCCATGGGCCTGGAGAGGAAAGAACAGTTCACAAACCTGCCTTGCCGGCAGGAAGACGTAAAGAATGGGCCCCCGGCCCTGATACCAGCCAGCCCTGTCCCACTTGAGACCAGGGTTGGGTACTTTGGGAGAGTCTGGAGCAGGTTTCAAAGCTGTCCCGTGAATCCCCATGGTCTGAGGCCTGTTCGAGTGCCAGGGCCCTCATTTCGTGGTCAGAAGCAAGGCCCGAAGGCCTGTTGCCGTCCACCCTAGGGCCTGGATGTCAGCTCCACCAGGTCTCAAGGACCGGGTGACTCCTTAGGTGTGGCCCTTGGCACCAACATGTCACTGCCCCCTGTGGGGATAATGCCCCCTCGGGTGGTAAGACAAAGCCTGGGGCGGGACGCCTGTCCTGGGGGCCTCGGCACGTGCAGTCCTAATGTGGCCTTCCGGTGAAGTCGAAGTGGCCCCAGTGGACAGCAGCAAGTGTCCCTGAGACCTGCTGCAGCGCCCCTCTGTGTCCCCAGGTTTGGGGGGCAGCTCCTAGGCCGGTGGAGCCTGGAGCTTGGCGAGCCCTTGAAAGGACCTGCAAAGAAAGGCCCGAGTTCTTCATCCGGTTTATTTTGGGGGTGGGGCTGCCGTCAGAGAGCTCGGCAGGGGCCCAGGGTTGCACAGCACGAGGGTGGCGGACGGGGATTGGAACCCAGGCCCGTGAGCCCAGCGTACCTGCTCTTTCCTCTCCACGACCCCCCAGGAGCCCAGGGCGGGAGCGGGGAACACAGGATGCCGGGGTGGGTCAGCACCTGGGGCAGAGTCCCTCCGTGCTACCAGCCCCGCCTTCTCTGTCCCCCCAGATCTACCCCAACGAGAGACACAGCATCCGCTGCCCCGAGTCCGGCGAGCACTATGAAGTCACGCTGCTGCACTTTCTACAGGAGTACCTCTGAGCCCCGCGCCCTGGGGCCTGCACATTCAGAGCACAAGTGGCTTCGCCGCCGCCGCCGCCGCCGCCGCCGCCGCCTCCGCCGCCCCCGCAGGGGGAGCCGGCGGGAGGGGCCGAGTGGCCCCCGAAGGCCCCTCCGCTCGGCGCCTCCTCCCGCCGCCCCCGCCGGCCAGCCCCGCCCCGGGGCCTCCGCCTTCGCCGCCCCCGCGCCTTTTATCATTGTTTTAATGCTCCTGGCTGTTTTGCCTGCTGCTTCTCGGTGGCCAGGACGGCGAGATGAGGCCCGCGCCCCAGAGGCGCGTCCTCAGGCCATCCCCTCCTCCCCACGCTGCCCGGGAGCCCCGACTCCGCCGGGCACGGGGCGGGGGGTGTGGAGGGGGGCGAAGACCCTGGGGGGACAGGGCCTCCGTCGCGGGGCCTCCCCACGCGGTCCCCGGCCCCGCCCCGCAGCGCGCCGGCCGCCACCGAAGCATGCGACTGCCTTGCCCTCCAGCCCCGCCCACTTCATGTCGCGTTCTGTTGTTGGGGGGGCGCTTCTGACGACTATTTAAGAGACCGAGCAGAGCAGAGGGTGCCTAAACCGGGGATGGGGTCCGCCGCCAGCCCCGTCCTCTCCCGGCCCGGAGCGGGGAGCCTCCTGCCCGGCTCTGAAGCGCGCGCAGACCGGGGGGCTCCGGGCTTGGGACGGAGCCGTCCCCGCCTCAGGGTTCGCCTTCCCCCTCCCCTCCCCTCCCCTCCCCGCCAAGACTCCTGCCGGGGGCGGGCGAAAAGGAAAACAAAAGCAGCAAAAAAACAAAACAAAAACCACACACACGAACGAAAACCCCCACCGGAAACGAACCACCTCTACATATTACGGAAAGAAAGTATTTTTGTCGATTCTTATTCTTTTATAATTATGCGTGTAAGAAGTAGACTCATTAAACAATTCCGGACGGAAGCGCTGCCACCTGCCTAAGGTTCCTTCCCAGCCGCGGGGCCGCCGACGGCTGTGCCTCTGCCTGGGCGGGTCCCGGGAGGCGACCGAGCCGCGAGCTGCCCGGGCTGGAGGGTGCCCCGCCCCCATCAGGCTGGTCCCGTCGAGGACGGCCCCGGGGTCCTGATGCAGCCACTGCAAGTCGCCTAGGGACCCAGCCCAGGATGTCACGGCCGGCCTGCTCCAGCCCACGGGCTTCCTCAGGGCCACGGCGTAAGCCAAGGCGCAAGTCCTCCTGGCGGCCACTCTGCCCTGGCTGCCTCCACTTCCTTTGGTGCCTGTGTCTGTCCAGAGGCTTGACTCCGTGGTTGGGGCGTCGGGAAATGCCGACCAAGGAGGGCAGGCCGCTCCCCTCTCACGTCCGACCCAGCAGCCCTGACCCAGGGAGACCGGAGACTGCCTGAGCAGGTGGCACTCTGGTACATGAGTTCCTAACAGCAGGACGACCTCTCCTTGCGCCTTCACCCTCTCCATACTTTGGGAAGCTCCGCTTTTATTTTTAATGGCTTAAGAAATATAATAAAACTTGAGTGCAAAAGCATATATAGAGGAAACATGCCTTCGCTCCAGACAGGGAATCACATCCCAGTCTCTATTTTTCAATATCTGTATTCTATTCCTGCTTATGAATGTGCCATAATCTATTTTGCCAGGCACCTATCAAGGAGATAACAGGTTATTCGGGGCTTTTTGAATCCGCATAAATCAGGGGTCAACAGACTTCCTCTGTAAAAGGCCAGAGAGTAAATATATTCGGCTTTGCAGGCCAGACCGGTACAACCACTCTGCTCTCCTGGCCCCAAAGCAGCCACAGACAATATGTAAATGTGTGCGTTTGGCTGCGTGCCAATAAAACCTTCTTTACAAAACCAGGCAGCTGACCAGATTTAACCCCCAGGCTGTGGTTGGCCAGCCCCCAGTATAAGTGATAACTGCTCACAGTCTTGTACACATTTTGGGCATATGTTTGAGTTTATAGGGGTAACTTCCTAGAACTACCCAAAGGCATATTCGATGTTAGTTTCACCGAGCATTGCCGAATTGCCTTCCAAAGAGAACACCTCAATGTAAACTTTTCCAACAAGGGTGAAGTACGCCTGTGTCTCCATTTCTTCACCAGTACCACCTGTGATCAATTATTTTTTTTATCTTTGCCAGTGAGGTGTGGCATCTCACTGTAATCATACCTGCGGCAACATTTTCATGTTTTAAGATACTTGTTTACCAGTGACCATTTGCCCACCTTTCTTTTGATCTGTTGGCCTCAACGATTTGTGGACACTCTTTATATATGAAGGAAATCAGTCCCTTGTCATCCATGTTGCAAACTGAACCGTGTTGTCGATCTCCATGTGTTTTGCAGATAGGAAGCTCAGCCAGTGAATGTTTTAAAAAATCAGTCTTGGGAATAAGTAGTCTTTCACTTAAAGTCAAGGAGGGGACTGGTCACAAGTCACAGAATGACAGAACCGGTGGGAAAGGACACTGGGCGGGCTCCAGGAGCCTTGACAGCTGGAAACCTGCATTTGTCTCAAAGCAGGAACTCTTCGTGGGAAACTCCTACCCCTGCCTCCCACAGTCAGTACTCAAGACTGTCGTGAGACAGCATCCATTGGCCAAACTCCAGTCACATTCCTACCCTGACAGTGAAGCCCGGAAGTGTCAGTGGGGTGCCAACAGGAAGGAAGGATGGGTGAAGGGCAACTACAAGAGGACAAGTGTCCGCTGGCCGAAAGTCTCGGTCGCGGAGGTGGCAGGGAGAGGCATCTGTTTCTTCCAGGCTGATACGTGGGCCACTCTCCTCCACCACTGGCGGGGGATCCGTCAGCGGGAGGGTGCCCGGTACTGTCTGAGGTTGCCTGTGCCCGGGCTGGCTTGCTTTCCTGCTGGAAAAGTTCCTGTCTTCCCTAACTGGCGGGAACCCACACGTGATGGACACAAAAGCCCGTGTCCTGCTGGCTGAAGCTCTTTCCCGGTTTGTCATTTGCCTAACAGGTTTGTCGCGTTTCAACACAAACAGAAAACAAAGACACACAAGAATTTTAACTCTGGACACACAGGAAGTTGTGAAAATAGTACAGAGAATCCCAGGTGCCCTCCATCCAGCTCACATCTTACCTAACCCTCGGCCATTGTCAAAATCAGGAAACTGACACGAGTGCAGTGCAATTAACTAGACTCTATTCCTGATTTGGATTTTATCAGCTTTTACATGTGCTGGCTGGTGAGAGCGTGTATGTGTGTGTGTCTTTTCCTTTCTGTCGCCCGCATGGATTCCTGTAACCAACACCCCAATCATAATACTAAACTGTTTGTTCTCCAGAAAGGAGCTCCTCCGTGCATCCCTGTTATGTCCACACCCACCCCATTTATGGTGTCCTGAGCAGAGAGAGGGATGTCCACTGACATTTGTGTCATCAAATGGTGTCCTTAAGGACTGCCAGAGTTCATGTCATGATTAAAAAGCAGGATCTCTGGAATGATGTTTATTTTTTCTTTCAATCTCTCCAGTATGTGTTTTGTTGTTGTTGTTGTTGTTGTTGTTTTTAGGCAAAAAGGAAAAACACGCACACGCCAACCTACCTCTCTTCGGTAGGAGACTCAAACAGCACACAGTTGAAGTATCTTGCTAGCAACGGCACATGGCCGCTAACTGAATCCTTCACAGTGAGGGGCCGAAGGTCAAACACAGCAGGGGAGGTAACGGGGAAGACATCAACGGAACCGGAATGTGCTCTGTGAAACACAGCAAGACTGTGATCATCTGGTTTCTGGAGCCGATTTCCTTTTAAGGGGTCCAGAGCAGGCAGCTGCAAGGAGAAAGAGATTTCTTCAAGCAAACAGGTATCCCAAGTCAGGCCAGGCTGCCCATTCCCTGAAAATGGCCTTCACCCTCTTGAGGCCCCGAAAGTTTGCACTCGAGCTCAGCTTAGGGGCAACCTGTGAGATTTTCTTTCTGGATTCTGTTCTCTCAAGTCAGGAAGGACCAGGGAAACAAATTTAATCCTGGACCCTCTGGCCCTCACCATTGTGGTGCTTCCTCGGAAACTCAAGCCATGTGTGACCAAAAAAATTGGAGGGGAAAGCTACGATTCAGAGTCCTTGTAAAAAATGTCACCTGCATGTTGTTCTCAGTTAATTATCCTGACAACCCCATGAGAGAGGGACTGTTTGCTTTTTAGTTTATTCTGAAATAACGTTAGGCTGACAAAAAAGTTGCAGAAACAGTACCGAGTTCCTAGATGCCCTCCACCCAGCTTCCCCTCATGTGAACATCTTAGGTAACCATGGTTCCATCAGGAAATGAGCATCAATACAATCCTGTTACGTAATGTGTAACAATCTCTGGTCCAGGATTGTTATGCACGAACCGGTCCCTCCCAAATTCCTATGGTGAAAGCTGATGCCCAGGGTGACGGTGTCAGGAGGTGGGGCCTCCGGGAGGAGGTTAGGTCAAGAGGGTGGAGCCCCCGGGATGGGATGAGCGCCCCCACAAGAGAGCGCCCCAGAGAGCGCCCTGCCCCTTGCGCCCTGGGAGGACCGAGGACCCGGAGAATATGAGCACTGAGCTGCCTCCGAACCAGGAGGTGGGCCTCACCTGACGCCAAATCTACCGTTGCCTTGATCTTGAACTTCCGGCCTCCAGAACCCTGAGAGATAAGCATGTGTTTCTTTATAGGCCGCCAGATTGCGGTGTGTTTGTTAGAACAGACTGAACTAAGACAAGGAGGCCAATCCAGGAGCCCGCATCGTGTTTTGTTGTCCTGGTCTCCCCATCCTGTGATGGTTCCTCAGCCTTTTTTTTTTTTTTTTTTTTTTTTTTTTTTAGGAGTACTGCCCAGTTACCTTGTGGAATGGCCCTCAGCTCCGCATTCTGTCTGACATTTGCTTATAATTAGATTGAAGTCATGCATGTGGGGCAGGAAGGCTAGAGGCGCCACTGAAAATGCCCTTCTCGGTTCACCCTGTGAGCGGCTCCACGTTGCGGCCTCATTGGCGCCCTTAACTTAGATCACTGGGTTAAAGACGTGTCTTCGTTGTAAAATTACTATTTTTCCCTTTATAACGAATAACTATCTTGGGGGAAAGTACTTTGAGGCCACAGAAATAACCTGTTTCTCATCTTTCCCCCCACTAATTGTTAGATCTGTTAACCTTAAAAAATAAAACTGACAGTTATTTTACCACTAAAAACAGGAATGGCAGAGCACTGCAACCTGGGACAGGCAAACTAAGGACGGCAAAACCATTGGGAAATCTGCAGAACAAGGGAGAGGGATATTATCTTACAGAAGAAAGAGGAACTTGCAAGGGCCTCTTCTAAACAAAGCTGCCCTACCTGCCAGGTGTGGTGGCTTCTCATTGGCTGGGCTGTGGCTGCCTCTCATTGGCTGGGCTGTGGCTGCCTCTCATTGGCTGCGCTGTGGCTGCCTCTCATTGGCTGCGCTGTGGCTGCCTCTCATTGGCTGCGCTGTTGTGGGGCAAGGGGAAAAACTTCCTCTTGCTGGGCCTGCGCAGTAGTGGCTAACACACTGTGGACTTGCGAGGCGCTGGACTTCCTGTTGGGCCTGCAATTGACCAGAAGTCCTAGGGTGCAGAGCTTTCCCTGCCGGCCTCCCCATTCCATTCTAAATGAGGTTTCCCGTTATTGAACTTCAGATCCACCCAGGGATCTTGGCTGCAACAATTACAAGGTATTTACCCAATGGCCATCGTCCATTTCCCTCATTCCGTCTACATGCACGAACTGGGAGAGCTGTAGGGTCAGTCGCAAGGCTGGGCATGGAGGCAGAAAGGCAGTCTATGGCCACTCCCCCCCGGAGACGCCCCCCTGGAAGCCTAAGCCCCGCCCCAACATGGCGGCCAGAGCCAGGGAAGGGGCGGGGCGCGCCTGGTCACGTGCCCGCGCCGCCGCCGACGTGGCCTCCAGAGGTCGCCCCACGTGTCCCTTGCCGCGTCCCGTCGCCACCCTGCCCTGCGGATCCGATCCCAACATGGCGGCGCCCAGCAAAAGGAGGAACGGCGAAGGCGCGAGCTGGTGGGCTGCGTTGCTCCTGGCGGCTGTGGCGTTGAGGCCGGGGGAGGCGGTGTCCGAGCCCACGACGGTGGCGTTCGACGTGCGACCTGGCGGCGTCGTGCACTCTTTCTCCCAGAACGTGGGCCCGGGGGTACGTATCGCCGCCGCCCCGGGGGCTTGAGCGGTGGCGCCGGTGGGGGCGGGTCCTGAGAAGGGGGCCTGGACCGTCAGGGGCGGGGCCTGGCTTGGGAAGGGACTCTGGGGGTGCGGTCATCCCGGAGATAGGGTTGAATTTACGCGGAGCGGGACTTCCTGGGGTCTGGCGACTTGGAGGGGGTGGGTCACAAGCCTCGGTCCCTGTTTCCTCTCGCGTGCCTCGCGTGGGCAAGCAGCCCTAACTCCCAGACCGGCCGAGTCCCCGGCCATTGGAGGGCAGAGCCGGCCCAGAAGTGGGGGGAGAGGAGGCCGGGGGGTTCTTCACCTCCAGGCCCTGCAGAGGGTCAGCCTCGCTGCGGCTCTGACTGCGGAGGAGGTGGACAGACGTTGCCCCTTCTCCATTGCACCAGGAGAAGGATGTCCTTCAACCCTTTCACCGAGGTGGGAGGCCAGGCCCTCCTTAGCCGTCAGTCAGCAAGGCTGGGGCTAGCCCAGCGCTGCCCCTAGCTCCTTGGAGAAGCCCTTCCCCTCCCATCTTCATTTTCCCTGTCTGTTACAGGTGTCACTAGCTGCGACACACTACTTCCTCATAGCCAGATGTCGCCCCAAGTGCTTTATTTGCTAGGACCGTTTCACAGATGAGGAAAACAGACTCGGCAAAGTTTTCACTTGTCTGAGGCCCACAGCAGAGCAGAGAAGGGCCTCCTGGTGCCCCTGCTTCCAGAGTCCCCAGATGGGTGGGTGCTTGGGGGGTGGGGGACTTCCCCCTTCCTGTTCTCCCTCCCCCAGAAGCCACGTGGGCTGTTTGTCCTGACTTAGGAGCTCACTAGCAGGGAGACAGGCAGGGGAGTTCTAGGTCTGTAGACACTGGGAGGCCCTGTGGGGCTGGCCTCCAGGCACATCAGCCAAGAATCGGGCTGTACCTCCTTTCCTTAGCGCAGATGTTCAAAAGCCGGATGTTATTTATTTTTTTAATTTTATTTATTAGTATTATCTTGTTAGGAATTAGTATTTTTTAAATGTTTATTTACTTTTGAGAGAGCGTGAGTTGGGGGGGAGGGGCAGAGAGAGAGAGAGAGAGAGAGGAGGACAGGGGATCCACAACGGGCTATGCGCTGGCAGGAGCAAGCCCGACGCGGGGCTCGAACTCACAAACTGTGAGATCATGACCCAAGCTAAAGTAGGACGCTCAACCGACTGAGCCACCCACGTGCCCCAAGAGCCAGATCTTCTGGATTTTGGATCTCGGAAGGACATCCGCCGTAAGCGCTTCCTAACAAACTTTTTTCCGTCTTCAATTTGTCTCCAGGACAAATATACATGCACGTTCACCTACGCTTCTCAAGGAGGGACCAACGAGGTGAGTTGTTCCCAATTCCACGTAGTTTTGTATGGCGGCATCCGTTGTCGTGGAGAAATGCTCTCCGGGGAACAATAGAGCTGGGTCACACCCACATTAACTCACACTCATGGAACTGTTCTTGCGTCACCCATAAAAGAACATACTCCAGTTCGCTAACGATGGCAGGTTTCCCCCTATAATGCCACACAGTGAACAAAAGTCTGGATGCGAAGAGGCACGTGAGGTGCGGCTCTGTTCCCGGGAGCCTCTGTCAGGGGCGTTTTGTTTGCCTTCCGTGATGCATGACCAATCATGATAAATTTAGCAGCTTAAAACAACCCCCATTTACTGTCTCCCGGTTCTGATAAGGTTAGAAGCCGTGGTCAGCGCGGCCGGGCGCTTCATAAAGCCAAAATCAAGGCGGCAGCCGGCCAGCTCTCATCTCCAGGCTCCTCCGAGTTGTCGGCGGAACCCAGTTCCTCGCCACGTACGACTGAGGTCCCCATTTCGTGGTGGCGGTTTTCTCCGGCGGCCGGTGGCCGGAGAGGAAATAAGATTCGAAACATAAGAAGGATGTGATTCACCCTTGCTGGCTGGGGGGGGGGGGGGGGGGGGGGGGGGGGGGGGGGGGGGGG
>NC_064816.1:3123789-3169197 GCF_023721935.1 Panthera uncia | reverse complement strand
AGCACGAGGCAAGGAGCGCAGATGGCCTCTGGGAGCGGATGGCAACTCCTGGCTGGCGGCCGGGCGTCAGTCTTCCAGCCGCAGGAACTGAGCTCTGCCCCAAGCACGTTGGCAAGAGTTGGAAGGGGAGTCCAAGCCTCAGGTGGGAGTGCATTTCGCTGACACCTTGCGTCCGGTCTTGGGAGACGCGGAGTAGGGCCCACCATACCCGGCTTGTGTCGGGGACCGAGAGCTGCTTAGGGGGCAGTGAACTTGGGGTCACGCAAGGGTAGTGAGCTGAACGGTGCTCCCCCAGAAGCCACGGTCGCTTCCTAATCCCTGGAACCTGTGACTTTAACCTTACTTACGTTATTTATTTTCATTGGTTTTTTTAACGTGTATTTCACTTTTGAAAGATGGACAGAGACAGAATGTGAGCAGGGGAGGGGCGGAGGGAGAGGGAGGCACAGGATCCGAAGCAGGCTCCAGGCTCCGAGCCGTCAGCACCCAGCCCGACGCGGGGCACGAACCCACGAACGGTGAGATCATGACCTGAGCCAAAGTCGGACGCTTAACCGACTGAGCCACCCAGGCGCCCCTAACCTTATTTAGAAGAAAAAAATATATATCTGCAGGCGTAAGTTAAGGACTGTGCAACGAGGAGATCGTGCTGGGTTATCCCAGTGGACGCTGAATCCAATGACAATAACTCTTACAAGAGACACTCCGGGGAGATTTGATAGAAGAGGAGAAGACACTCAGAGGAAAAGGCCAAGTAAAGACAGGGGCAGAGATGGAGGGACGCGGCCACAAGCCAAGGGACACCTGGAGCCACCAGAAACCAGAAGAGGCGGGAAGGATCCTTCCCTAGAGCCTTTGAACTGTTCTTTCGTCACCCATAAAAGAACATACTCCAGTTCACTAACGATGGCAGGTTTCCCCCTATAATGCCACACAGTGAACAAAAGTCTGGATGCGAAGAGGCACATGAGGTGCGGCTCTGTCCCCGGGAGCCTCTGTCAGGGTCATTTTGTTTGCCTTCCGTGGCAGCCTGGCGGCGACACCTTGCTTTGGACTTCTGGCCTCCAGACCTGGGAGGGAATACAGCGTGGCGGCTGTAAGGGAGGAGGTTTGTGATACTTCGTTACGGCAGCCCCAGGAAATAATGTCCGCGGCCACAGACTACGAAACAGCCAGGAACGGACGCACCAGGTCAAAGAAGAGCTCCGAGAGTGAGGTACTGGTTTATTCAGGAGGGAGAGCTTCAAGGGTTCGGGAAGAGGCGCAAACAGACTTTCTCAAAATCGTTAGAATTAGAAGAAAAAGGGAAGAATTCATCGTCCCTGTAAAAACCAGTAAACAGCATCTCCCTGTATCCCTGATTGTGCTTTGCTCCCAATCGACCGGACTTTGGGGAAAGCCTGCTCTCCTTCCAGAACAGTCTGTGGCATTGTGTCGCCCTACTGTGGCCGTTCATCGGGTGCCATGCGCTGTGCTGAGCCGTGCACACGTCTCATTTCTTCCTCTCCACGGCCCCAGGCGGCCATACTGTTCTGCCATGACCTAGTTTCACACACGAGGACACAGAGGCCCGGGGTCCCCCAGCTGGGAAGTGACCGAGGTCCCCAGGGCATGCACCCCTAACCACTGCTCTGTGCAGGAAACACCAGCAACTTGGAAAAGAGCGCACACGCACACACACGCACACACGCACACCCGCCACCGACGAAACTCTCAGAGCTACAGCATTGGGGGAGGGAGAGCCAAGTTCAGTCGCGCCGGCCGGGGTGACTGTAGGCTGCAGCCTTGTCTTGAAGTAGCCGTTGCGTCACAAACTGGAATTCCAGCACTGGGCTGCTTTCGTTCATCTTGGAGGAGGAGTTCGTCCATCCAGGCTCATCCTGGAGGAAACCACCTAAGAAAAGCAGGTGCGCTGTGGTGCGGACTCGTTCCAGGAGCACCCGTCTGGAACTGTGACCGAGATCACAGGTAGCCGGCTGCCGGGGCGGGTGGCGCTGTGGGAGCCTGACGGGGCGCTCGGTGGCTCCTCATCTCTCCGTGCCCGCCAGGAGGCCCGGCAGCTGGAGCGCTTGGCCGTGGCCGGTGGGGATGCAGAGTGGCCATTTCTTACCAAGTCAAACGTACGCTTGCCCTGTAGCCCGGCACTTCCACTGCTAGGGGTCTGCCCGCTGGTAACGTGCACGACCGTCCCAGCAGCGGGATTCAGAATGGCCAACGAGGGAAATAGCCCGAGTGTCCTAACCCTAACCCTAACCCTAACCCGCGGACAGCAGCGAGGAGGCGCCCACACCCGCTGCCCCGTGAGGGACCCTGAACACACGCCGCCCAGGGAAAGAACCAGACACGAGAGGCCCCAGAGTATATGATTCGACTTATGTGAAACGTCCAGAACAGGCAACGTGCGCGCGCGGGGGAGGGGTGACTGCCGAGGGAGATGGGGTTCTTTTCCGGGGAGGCGGAATGTTCCGGAACTAGGTCGTGGTGATGGGATGCACACCTGGGAACGTGCTAGAAAACACAGACTTGTTTGCTTTAGAAAAGCGAAAGGTCCGGTACGGAAATATTGCCCAACGAAGCCACTGAACAAGTGACCTGTGGTCGCCCGCAGCAGCGTGGGTGAGCGTCCGGGGCCGCGTGCTGAGTGGAAACGTGTATACACAAGACCTGCCTACTGCCTGATTCCTCTCGGAGGACGGTTTTGTAAAGGCCCAGCTCTGAGACGGGAGACGAGGTCTGCGGTTACCAGGATTTCGCGGGGAGGGGTTAAATGCAGAGGGAAGGGGCCTGGGAATTCGGGGAGACAGAACGGGTCTGTACCTTGATGGGGTGGGGGGACACACAACTGGAGGCGTTGGGCTCTGTCGTGTCCCATCTGTCGTGTGTGTCCTAATAAAAAGTGCTAGCAGCTGCCACTTAGGCGTCCTCTGTCACACCCAGCCACTTCTGTGCCCGGTTCCCCTAGCTGCACAGACAAGGTCCCAGGGGCCCAGGCTGTCCCAGAACACACACTCACGGGCGTCTGATGCCAGAGCCGGAGCCTGACCAGCTGCCCACCGTGCCAGCCACGAGACCACAGTCAAGTTCATGTAACCACAAGGTCACTCACAGTTGACCCTGCTGCTTAGAAGCTCTTGGTTTTAAATTGGGTTGGCGTTCATTTTTTCAAACCATGTTTAAATGTTTGCCTCGGGGCGCCTGGGTGGCTCAGTCGATTAAGTGTCCGACTTCAGCTCAGGTCACGATCTCGCGTCCGTGAGTTCGAGCCCCGCGTCGGGCTCTGGGCTGATGGCTCGGAGCCTGGAGCCTGCTTCCGATTCTGTGTCTCCCTCTCTCTCTCTGGCCCTCCCCCGTTCATGCTCTGTCTCTCTCTGTCTCAAAAATAAATAAACATTAAAAAAATAATAATAATAAATGTTTGCCTCATTTTCAAGAACCTTTTCAGAGCCGTGGCAAACCTCTGTCTCACAGCATAAAACCATTTCCAGGTGCTCAGAGGCCTTGGGGCCATGGACAGGTGCTTTTAAAAGTTTTTTTCAGTTTTTAATTAATTTTAGACAGAGTGAGGGCATGATCAGGGGAAGGGCACAGTGGGAGAGGAAGAGAGGGAGAGGGAGAGAGGGAGAACCTTAAGCAGGCTGCATGTTCAGTGTGGAACCCAGTGCGGGGCTCAATCCCACAACCCTGGGATCTTGACCTGAACCTAAATCAAGAGTCAGGCGCGCAACCGACCGAGCCACCCGGGCGCCCCTGGACAGGTGCTAATTTTAAACAGGGAGGAAAAAAAGTCTGAGTCTGCGGGTATGGCCTGCAGCCGTCCCGCCAGAATAATCGGTCCCCACCTCCACGCTGCAGGCAAGCGGCATCTAGATGACCATTTACTCCCATTATAATTAACCTAAACACGGCCTTGCTCTCCTTAATGAAGACGCTCTAACTTTAAATCAGGAATGCCAGTACTCGGTGTATATTATTAGTCCCGGGAGGGGACTGTAAACTCGCATTTTACTAGCAAAATCCACAGATGCCGCAGGCAGCCCAGAACCGGCCGTGGTTGTCTGTTTCCATTCGCCGGGTTTTCAGAGGCCGTGAAATCTAGAAGAAACTGGTAGCGGTGTATTTGGGAATCACAACGTTTTTGATTTAAAAGAAAAATTTTTTTTAGCGTTTATTTTTGAGAGACAGAGACAGAAGAGGGGCAGAGAGAGAGGGAGACACAGAATCCGAAGGAGGCGGCAGGCTCTGTGCTGACCGCGGGGCTCGAACTCACGGACCTCGAGATCGAGACCTGAGCCGAAGTCGGCCGCTCAACCGACGGAGCCACCCAGGCGCCCCTTTAATTGGATTTCTAGAAAGCTAACACCTCCACGTCATTGAAAAAGAAAAACACATAAAAAAGCTTTCTGGTGCCTTCCATTGTCCAGGCCCCACCCACGTCCTCCGTGTAACCATGAGTATCACAGTCTTGGCATCTGCGCTGAGGACGTTGTGGTCATTCAACGAGCATGAATATACTCTGTTGCCTTTTAGTTTTCTTGATAGGCTTTATTTTTCAGGGAAGTTTGAGATTCACAGCCAAAGTGGGCAGAAGGCACAGATTTTGATAACCACCCCCCCCCCCCCGGTCCCCCATGCACGGCCTCCCCTGTCAATGACGGCCGCCACCAGAGGGGACATCTGTTAGAGTCGCCGAACCCGCCCTCCCGCGTCATTGTGAGTCCCGGCCCGTAGCGGACACTGGGGTTCACGCTTGGTCCCGCTCCTGTGGGTTTGGACGAACGTGTGAGGGCACGTCCCCACCGTTATGGCCTCACCGCCCCTGAGCCAGGCTCCAGCCGGCTGGCCCAGGGAAGGTTCGCTCACTTTGCAGAACCAGAGCTGAACCTGAAACCCACAGAGTGTGCCGTGAGCAGGGAGGCCGCGGGCCCGGGGCTGACCTGTATCTTTCTCTCCCCAGAAGTGGCAGATGAGTCTGGGGACCAGCAAAGACCACCAGCACTTCACCTGCACCATCTGGAGGTAAGTCAGGGGTCCCGGGGTGGCGCCTCGCTGAGTCTGCTGTGGGTGCTCGCCTGGGGTGCTGGGAAGACAGGGTCCTACACCCCAGAGGGCGCACAGGCGGGGGGCAGACGTCACACAGGTACAGATCGGAGAGGGGGTGTGCCACTGTGCGGGGGGTCGGTGGGGCGGGGAGGGCGCCCCAGGCAAGCGCATTGACACTGAGGCCAAGAGGGGAGGGGGGAGGAAAGCAGCCCCGGGGGAGGGGTGGGGCTCCCCCCCCATCGTTACCCTCAGTCCCCCGCCCAGGCTTTGCAGTCCCGGAGCGCCACGAGCGAGCCACAGCCCAAGAAGGGACAGGAACGGGGGTGCTCAGCCCAGGGGGGGGTAGGGCGCTGGGGCTGTGTCGCATCATGTCCCTGCTCCCCTGGACCCTGTGGCCTGGAACCGACTTCTCAAGCACTGGTTGTGGGTCTGGCACAGTGCAGGCCCTTTGGGGGAGACACGGAAGTCCGGGCCGGGGTGCCCCCCTCAGGGGGCTGGGGTGAGTACAGGGGGACAGATCCACAGACAGGAGATACTTGGGTTGTGGCAGCAACAGCCATGAAAAGACATGGGGTGTTTTAATTCACTCATAGGCGCCACCTCACAGTCCCCTGCCTGGTGCTTTACAGACAGCAGGTGCCTGCCAGCAGAGTCGGGGATCTTCTCCCCCACGCTCTGCACTGGCTCCTGTTGGCAACGGGCAGAGGCCCCAGGGGCCAGGAGCCCAGCGTCCTAGTCAGGCCCTGCCGAGAGGAAACCTGTCCGCAGCCCCCTGGCCTCAGAAGCGTCCCCGGGGCAAGGGGCCCCGGGGCGTCCGTCTGTCTGCAGATCACCGCCCGGCACCAGGGCGTGTGAGCACCAGCCCTCTAGGTGCCCAAGGACCTGCTGGCCGCAGGGCCACCCGCTCAGCAAGAGGTCACGCCTACCTGGGCTGGCCTCCCGGTTCCGGACACTGACCGATCAGGCCCTGGCAGCCACCAGGGCTTAGAGAATCTGGGAGGCCCCCTGGACCCCCCCCCCCACCTGCCCTCCTGGTGCACCCCTAGGGGGGCTCTTCACACGGCACACGCTGCCGGCCCCTCTCAGCCCCTCACTGCTCTGGCCGTGCTGCCCTTGTGGTCCTTCGCATGCCCCCATTTGCACCCTCCCCGGGACCTTTGCCCTCCGCCCAGGGCAGCTGTCTCCCTCCCCTGCCTATTTAACTCCTGTACTCCTCACCGCCGGGGATGTTGCCATTTCTTGGTCCCCAGCACAATGCCTGGAAATGCCTTTGGCCCCCGATGACAAAGCATTCAGTGAACGAGCATAAGGCTTTTCCATCCTAGCACAGCTGGGGCCCAGAAGGAGAAACAGACCTGTCAGGAAATGAGCCGGACGAATGTTCTAGCAAAGAGGAAAGGCTAACCCTCTTGCCTGCCCCTCTTTCGCAGGCCCCAGGGCAAGTCCTACCTGTACTTCACGCAGTTCAA
Source organism: Panthera uncia (assembly GCF_023721935.1). Taxonomy (NCBI): domain Eukaryota; kingdom Metazoa; phylum Chordata; class Mammalia; order Carnivora; family Felidae; genus Panthera; species Panthera uncia. The sequence goes on along the minus strand of NC_064816.1, from coordinate 3,162,688 downwards.
GGCGGAGGTGCGGGGCGCGGAGATCGAGTACGGCATGGCTTACGTGAGTACAGGCCGCGCGTGCGGGGGTGGCTGCCGCGGTTCGTGCCATCGCAGACTGCTCCTTTCAGACCACCGGCAGGGGTGGGGAGGCGGGTGGAGTGAGGAGACAGACCTCAAGCCCCCAGGGGGAGATTCTGTAACCCGGGAGGACACGGGACGCCTCGCAGACTCTGGACCCGGACGTGTCAGGGAGACGGCACTGGGCCCGGAGACCCCTAGAGACCCGCTGGGCGGGGCAGGACACCTGGCCTCCCTCTCCTACCACCTGCCAGTCTCTGGCCAGTGCCCCGCTGCTGGCCAGGCCAACAGGAAGCCAGAGGGGAGGGGCCCACTCTCAAAGTCCTGGATGCTCAGCCCTGGGGACATGGGCAGCAGCACAGGCGGTGTGCTCACAGGGGTGGGGGAGGGCCCCACGTGCCTCGGCTCCCGTGACCTGCCGTTCATGGCCCGGGCAGCCCCTTCTGCCACGCTCCTGAGCCCCGCTGCCCCCACCAGGGGCCGGCCACACTGCGGAGCCCCTCCCCTGGTCCCCCCTTCTGCATTTGGGTCAGAAACAGTTGGAAAACCACTTTATTGGTCCAAGAAGCGGAACCAGGAGGGACAGGCATGAAGAGATCTGTTGCCAGGAACTGGCAAGGCCCTTGCAAAGCCTGCAGGCCCGGCCGGCTCGCGGGGGGCGGGGGGCGGGGCGGGGGGGCGGCTGGCACTGTAGGGACTTCTGCAGGGACCTCGGTCCTGCTCTGAAGGCCCACCCGGGGTCGTTGAGGATAATCTCCTTTTCTTAAAGTCGGCTCCCGATGGACTTTGATCACACCGACACAATACCTTCCCACTCTCGAGGGCCTGATTGCAGAACTGGGGCAGACAGACACGCCGCTGATCGAATTGCTCTCTGGGGTCCTGTCTTGCTTTAAAACCCATGTTTAGCTGACTTGAGACACAAGTCTGACGTTTAAAAATTACAGTCGACAGGCTGCTGTGTTTGCGTCCTTTCCATACGTTAACTGAAGGGAAAAAATGAAGGAAATAACCTTCCTCCGAGGATTTGCAGCAAAGGCGTGACGTTTTAAGCCGGTTGACAATCTCTTAAGTGGATTAACCACCGGCTCCTCTGGATTTTCTTTCGTGCTTAGAAAAGCGTCAGGCGCCCCTTTGGTAAAAGCAGGTGGCTTTAGCCTGTGCTGCTCTGGGAAGCAGACCGGATCGTGTTCTTTCCTGATTAGAAAAGCTTCCACGGGTTCTTTTTCAGTCCAAAGCTGCGTTTGAAAGAGAAAGCGACGTCCCCCTGAAAAACGAGGAATTTGAAGTGACCAAAACAGCAGGTATGAAAGGATGGATTGTTGGGGGCCCCTGGGGGGGCGCAGTCGGTTAAGCGAGCGGCTCTCGGTTCCGGCCCAGGACATGATCTCCCGCTTTGTGGGTGTGAGCCCCGTGTGGAGCTCTGCGTGGACAGCGAGGGGTCTGCTTGGGATTCTCTCTCTCTTTGCCTCTCCCCCACCTGCTCCCTCTCTCTCAAAATAAATAAGTTTTTAAAAAACACTTAAATAAAGAAAAAAAGGGATGTCTGGTGCAGATAGGCCCCAGGTACACAGGCAGAGAAGATGGGGGGGGCAGGGCGCCCCCATCGGAGGGAGGGGAGGCTACCCCTCAGCGCCCCAGCTTATAGCCCAGCGTCTGCGGACTGTTGCCCGAAAGGGCCACTAGTTATTTTCGGCCTCCTGGGGCAGACAGCCTCTGAGAGGGCAAAGGCGATCCGTGAGGCGCCACAGGTCACTGAGTAGGCGTGGCTGCGTTCTAATAAAACTTTATTGTATGAACACGGAAGCGTGAACTGCCTATCCCTAAAATACCATTTTCCTGTCGGTTCTTGTTAAAGTTGTTTAAAATGTAGAAGCCGCCCTGAGCTCATGGCGCAGGCCACGCTTGGCCAGTCGGTCCCTGCTAGAGAACGGAGGGCGCGAGAGTCTGCGGAGCCCTGTGGCCCTTGGGGACACTCGGGGTCGCTCCACAGCAAGGGGTCCTGTGACACCCGCACAGCCTGGCCGTCCCGGGCTCTGTGACGAGGAAGAGTTCCTGTGCTTTTCACGCAGAAGGTGTCCGCGAGGCATCGAGGTTGCTGCCTGCCCCGTGTGTCACGGGGAGGCGGGGTTACCTCTGAGGTCGGGGAGCCCCTGGTGTCCTGAGCCGTGTTGGGCTCTGCGGGGCGGGTGCTGGGCAGGAGGAGGGGTGGGAAGCTCCACAGCCGGGGCTCCGGGGAGGGCGAGCGGTTAGGACGATGGACACGGGAGTGGGGCCATGTGGCGGGGAGCCCTGAGGGTCCTGAGGGACAGCAAAGATAAGGTGAAGGACCCCCGTGATTGTGGGAGTCACCAGGCATAGGGATGGAGAAGGGGGGTGCAGTGAGCGGAGGTTTGGGGCATGAGGGGCCTTGGGTCTGGAAGGAGCCCTGTCCTACCTGCAGGTCCTTGGAGGTGTGGGACTGTAGCGGTCAAGGACAAAGGAGGTGGGGTTGCCAGTGCAAACGGGAGGTGATGCAGCTCGGCCACCATCCATTTTTACAGGATGACCTCGGCTCTTCCCACGCTGAGCTTTCCGGGGGCTTCTGCTGCCCTCAGGACAGCCTCCCCTGTGTCCCTCACCCAGCAGACTTCAGGCCTGGCCTTTCCGTGTCGGGTCCACTGTGGGGACGGCGCCCGGGCCTGGCCCAGGGCCCGGAGCGTCTCACCCCAACGCTTCTTCTCTTGCAGTGTCCCACCGGCCCGGGGCGTTCAAGGCCGAGCTGTCCAAGCTGGTGATTGTGGCCAAGGCATCCCGCAGTGAGCTGTGACCGGGAGCCCCCGGCAAGGGTGGCTCTTCCCCATCCCCGCCGAGGGAGCTGGGCCCTGGGAGAGCTGGCGCGTTACTGGTCTTCTGGGGTGGGGGGGGGGCGACTGTCGGTCGACGTCCTCTGAGCGTGGAGCACGGGTCTGGGACCCACTGCCCGTCTCTCTTACCGAAAGAGGCACTGACTGAGGCACTCGGTGGGGGACTCCCAGGGGGACTCCCGGCTTTTCTGAAACCAGTGCGCGCCTCCCTATGGATCCGGCCAGGCTCCAGGTCCCTCCCTGGAAGAGCGATCCTGCCGCCCTGCCTCCAAGCCTGCCGCTTTCTTGCAGTTTCCCTGGGGGACCTTCTTCCAGACTACCTGGGAGGAAATGAAGTGTTCTTTCGTTTTTAAATAAATAAGACGATCGAAGAGCTACCACCCAGACCTGGCGACGGGCAGTAGGGGCTGCCTGTCTGGGCGCTCGGGGCTGGGGGCCCAGGGACGGGGCAGGGCCCGGGTGCCGGCACGCCCCTGCCTTGCCGGAGACCTGCGTCGGCCCGGGCGCCTGCCCTCTCCGCGTTGCCCGCAGAAGCGCCGGGCCCACGGGGGCCGAGCGCTCCAGGGTGGTTGGCTCGGCTAATCTCTTGGATGGCGGCATGGCGACTTAAAACATCAGCGGGGACAAACACCCACAGGCAAACATAAATAAAACCCCCAAGTGTCCCAGCCACTCAGGAGGGCCCTGGTCCTCCCAGCGGTGGGCCTGGGAGTGTGACCCCCAGCTTGCCCGTCAGCCTGCCCTCTCACCGTGTCCTCTCGTGAGCACACGAGGGGAAGAGAAACCGCGAAACTCTGGGCTTTGGTCCGCCGGGCTGTGAATCGGAGCCTTGCTAACGAGACGCACCTCGTGGGCTGGCCTCCCTCGTGCCGACCTGAGCAACGGGGCGCTGCGGTGACCCCAGTTGCCAGAGAAGAGGCGGGTGTTGGGGCTCCCGCCCAAGAGTGCACACCTACAGGAGGTGGGGTAGGACCGCCACCCCGTCTACACCCGCGGCGGGCACCCGTGTCAGGAGCAATTTCAGAGCTCGGTGTGGGCGCGTGAACAACGGCTGTTTCCAGAACAAATGACAAAGGGAACTTCGGGGGGCCAACTTGACCCAAGAATGGATGGGCTTTGAGGTCTGGTAAGCACAGGGACCTGTGGGTGTCACAGGGACCCCGGTGAGGGCCGGGAGCCTCTGCCACTCCTGGCTGTGAGGCTCGATGGACTGAAAAACCAAGTGAATCTCAACAGGCCCCCGGAGGTGGATGGCTGTCCGGGGCCTCCTGCAGAAACAAGGCAGCCGGAAACCGGCAGAAGGGACGCGGCCCCCGGGGCCGCTGAGGGTCACGTGGGCTGGACGCCGGCAGGAGGGACGGATGCTTCCACGGTCGGCCCGGAACCACCGAGCACGTCTGAATCCCTGGGCGTCCTCAAGGACGCAGAGCCCCGGGACGCGGCAGGACATCTGGACACAAACTGGTTCCTCCTCGCCCCCGCCAGCCACGTGGGGGCATCCCCTTGTAGCTTTCGGGCAAACCCGCAAAGGACGCCACGCTGGCCCCGGGGGCTGCGGTCGTGATGAGGGGCCGAACCCGACCGAGCCATACAGGCCAAGCGGTGCGGGCCCACTGGTCTGTCCCGGCGCCCGCTGGAGCGGAAAGGGAACCCGTCAGCGAGGCCCACGGGCGGGTGACGTTACACGCAAGCTCGACTTGAAAGGCAAAAGCCCCGAGCCCCGGGAGGACAGGAGAAAGCAGTCAGCCCCAGTGATTCAGTCGCCAGTTGCACATAATGCCGACCGAAGATGGGTGCTTTTATTTAGAGAGCCGTGTCGTGCTCTTTGGTTTTTCTAAATTAAATCTCAGATTTATGGAAAGAGTCAAGGCAGGCTGGACAGCCCAGCAGGGCACAAGTACGAAGCGTTATGCACGTTGGTTGATGGAGTCTGCGTGCAAAGCCGAGGACAAAGGCTCTCATGGGGGGCTTCTCGGGTACTCAGAATGCGCGCTCCTTCTTGAACGTGAACTGTCTCCCGACGGAAGATGGGAGGACAGGTTTGCCTTCGAGGGCTGGGGCAGAGGTGGGAACAGTGGCTCTTGGGCAAGAGACCTTGGGCTTTTTCAGGGAAAAACCACAGAAAGGCCACCCTGCATCTGGGGCTGTAATGTCTTGTGGGCCGCTGCAGCAGGCCGGGGTGGGGGGAGGGTGGGCGAAAGGGCCAGGTGGGACTGTGGCAGGCCAGGGGGGCCACGCCCATGCGGCCTCAGCAGCAGGCAGCGCAGGCTCAGGCCAAGTTTTCGAGAAAACTCCAAACCTAGATTGGTACGTGTAACTTCCTTGTTTTTAACTAATGCCAAACGTCTCAAACGATGGACGGAGTCAACCAAACCCATCTTCTGGCCTAAAAAGGCCTGCAGGCCTCCCGTGTGAAGGCTTCGCCCAACAGACCTGGCTCTGCAAAAAACGTTCATGGGACGTCATTTTCCTCCTCCCCGCGGGCGCCCACAGTAACCTTCCCGGCGCGTCAGGGGGCCAGCCTGTAGAGCGTTCTGCGGCCTGTTAAAACGCAAGTCCCCTTCCGACACACAGAAGTCACAGATTCACCCCCACACCCCACGTGCCCATCTGTGCCCCGAGGTGAGAGTGGCGCGTCTTCCGGGGCTGTTGCCAAAGCCAAAATTGGCTGAGCTTTGCTCTCGGAGGTCTTGGGAAAACACCTGCCGCCAACCACAAGTGAAATAACCAGTTTTAAATGGGCGCGCATCTCTGATGGCTTTCCCCTTGAGCCCCGAGCAAGGGGCACGCTCCGTCCCCTCCCTCGTGGGAGTCAGGGCAGCGATCCCGACCAAATGGAGGCATCCTCGCCCACAGCCCCCACCCCAGCACTCTCCCTGGCTCCCTGCGTGCGACCCCCAGGGCAAGAGCGGGAATCTGTGCCCTCCTAGCCCTGGAGGCGGAGGCGGGAGTCTGCAGTCAAGGTGTCCCTTGGGCCGGTTCCTTCCGAAGGCCGTTTGGGCGGCTCTCCCAGCTTCTGGAGGCTGCTGGCAGTCCCGGCTGGTAGACCCAGACATCCAGAGTCTGCCCTTCACACGGCCTTCTCTGTCTGAACGTCCCCTTACGAGGACACCAGTCATGCTGCATCAGGGGCCCACCCCCACTCCAGCGTGACCTCAACTGATTCCATCCGCGAGGACCCTATTTCCAAACAAGGGCGCAGAGGTTCTGGGGGCTAGAACTTCAACCAAAGAATTTGGGGAGCTGCAGCTCACCCCCACAACACTCCCTTTCTTCCCGTTCACCACGACCCTGTCGGAAGGAACAGGCAACATCGTTAACATGACGAGGTGGCAGGTGCCAGCCTTCAGAAGCATCGAGGGAGTGTGGGGGTGCTGGGGGTCAGGTCAGGCAGGCCTGGGTGGGCAGCAGCCTCGGGGTGCGTGGGGAGGCCGCGCCCCCGCAGGCTGAGCTCTTCTGCTGTTGAGACGGTGCGGGAGGAGAGGCGACCAGAGTCCTTAAAACCGCTGCCTCCAGCGGATCAGCATCCTCTCGGGGGGGGGGGGGGGGGGGGGGGGGGAAGGGCGCCTGTCCCGGGGATTTGGCCAGAATCGGGCGGGAGAAAAGAGGTTCCAGAACGACCCCCACCCCCCCTCCCCCCTCAGGAAACCCCCGGGCCGGAGGTCATATGCTGTCCTCGTCCAGCATCCGGGTGAGGCCCTCGCAGATCCGGCGCAGGTGCGAGCGGTAGGGCTCGGTGGGGCCGTAGAGCGCGGCCAGGAAGTCGCAGTCGGCCAAGTGGCCGAAGACGTGGTTGATGCGGCCGTGGGACTTGGCGGTCAGGTGCGCGCCCACGGCCTGGTGCAGCAGGTCCCGGCACTCGTGCAGGCCGGCGGCCAGCACGCGCCGGTCGAAGGTGAAGTCCACCTGGTGGAAGCTGACGGCCGTCATGGCGAGGCGGCGCGCCCCCTGGCGGAAGCGCTGCAGCAGCGCCAGCTCCTCGCCGCCCAGCTGGCCGCCGCGGAGCAGGACGCCCAGCTTCACGGCCACCTTGACCAGGTTCTTGACCATCCTCTGGGCCTCCTTGCGGCTGCGGGTGAACTCCTTGGTGGCGCGGTACAGCTCGTCCAGCACCTCGCCGCTCGCGTCATCGATGAACACGGCCACCGTGGCCTTGGACGCCATCTTGCCCAGCAGCTTCTTCTGCGCCTGCAGGGCCAGGCTCTTGGTGCTGAACGTGTCCATCCGCCCTGCCAGGGGGAGAGGCAGAGGGTCGTCAGTCCCCGCGGCCCGTCGACTTCCGGGGACCTTCCCGGAGGGCCCCTGTGGGGTGCTACCGCGTCATCCCAGTCTGTGAAATGGGCCCGAGCCCGCCAACCCACGAGCCCACTGCGAGGCACACGACTGGGTGCAGGGCGGGGGCACGTCGGGCGCGACCGGGAGCCACGCGATGCCACGGTGTGGGCTCCCCAGAGCTGCCGGGCACAGGCAGGCCTCCCGGAGGAAGCGACAGGTGAGAAAGCGGGCGGAGGGGCACTGCCGGGGCCGTTTTGTTTCTCCGTTTAAGGAAGCTCTGTGCCCAAGGCGGGGCTTGAGCTCAAGACTCTGATGCTCGGGGCACCTGGGTGGCACGGTCGGTTGAGTGACTCTTCGTTTGGGCTCAGGTCATGGTCTCGGGGTCCGGGGATCGAGCCCCACCCGAGGCTCCGTGCCTAGCGGAGGAAGATCCTCTCTCTCTCTCACACCCTTTCCCCACTCTCTAAAAAATAAAAATAATTAAAAAAAAAAAAAAGGAAGGAGGGTGTCCACTCAACAGAGTTGAGGCATGACGGTGACATCTGGGCAGGATGTTCTGAAGGCCACCGCTTGCGGGCCCCCCACCAGCCTTGCCGCGGGGTCGAGGAGGACCTCACGGTGCGTTGCGACAGGTGGATTCCAAGCCCCTGAGGTCCCGCCCCCATCCTGCAGTGCAGTGAGACGGGGTCCCAGGCCCCGGCTGTTCAGAGTGGCGGAGCCCAGTTGTTCCCAATCCCGCAGCCTTACTGGCCCTGTGCGTTTACGGCAGAGGGCCCGAGGCCCGCCTCCGGCGTGGGCAGCATCCTGGGCTGTGGGGCCTGGGGGGGGTCACGAGCGAGGTCTCTAGAAACATTGCTCCAACGACACCGCCTGTGATATGGAAGCACTGACCTGTGACAGCTCCCACCCTTCCTGGGCTGGGACAGTGGCAAGGGGCGTGGCAGTCCAGCCCTCGGTGAACAGGGACCTGTCTCCATGTCAGACTTCTGGATTCCCCAAGCTCTGGAGCCTCCCTCCAGCCGCCTCCTTCCTATAGTGCCAGAATCTTCCTAAGCTGCACATCTGGGCATGGACCCTTTTCTTCTGAGGACACGGGTCCCAGGACCAAGCCCCACACCCCATTCAGATCCCGGCATCTTTGCCGGTAAACTCCTATTCACCCCCCAAAGCCCTGGCCCCTGAGCCCCGGCCTCTTCTCGAAGTTTCATGCCTCAGCTCCGCTTCGATACTGTCTCCTCTAGGAAGCCATCCCCAAACAAACTCGCGGTGAGGCACGGCCACACAGTGCCCCTCCGTCCCCCATCACTGCTCCGCCCCCGCCCCGGGCTTCACTCCGCAACCGTCCCTTGTCACCAGCCCACGGGGGAGGGAAGGGGCCTGATTCCTTACCTGCTGTGCCCTTGGAGACTCCAGAAAAATGAATGAGGCGAGCCTGAGAGCCACCTCCGGCCCTCACCCATCGCCCCAGGCCCTGGTCGAAGCCACCCCCACCCCCGCCCCAGGCCAGCCGGACCAGGAATGCCCCGTGGGTGCCCACTCAGCCCGGAGCCCCCACAAAGACCATCTTTGTGCGAGCTCACACCCCGGGAGAAGTCCCCTCCGCCTGCGCTGCCCTCAGAGGTCAGGGAGGCCACGGCGAGTACTGGACCGCCTTCCCTGCCCCCCACACCAGTCACCTGAGCCCGGGGCTACGCGGGCCTGGGCCAGAGCAGGGGTGCTGCTGACTCAGCACCACGGGGCAGGCCCTGAGCCGGCAGCGTGTGACCGTTTCCTCATATCCGCCGGGTATTAGGCTGGCTGCCAGTTTGTTGAAGAAATGACACAGGCTCAGAGAGCCTGAGCCACTGCCCCAAGGCCACACAGCAATACCCTTGACCGCCCGCCTCTGCGTGCCTAACTTCCTCCGCCTTCCCTGCTTGACGCCTGCAAATCACCCGAGTTTCTCAGGCGCCGGGAGCTGTGTCAGCCACAGATCCAGCCCCCCAGGGCCTGACCGCTTAGCCAAGCAACATAACCGCCCCGTGCCTCAGTTTCCCCATCTGTAAAATGGGGAAGATAGAACTAACTCTGTCCTAGGGCAGAAGGTTGTGGTCAATCCAATGCCCCCCACCCCCACCCCACCCAAGCTGCAAGCTTCCCTTGGGCCAGAAGCTGGATGCCACGGCCTAGAATTCCGCCATTCAAGCTCCCTGAATGCACACACCTACTTCTCTGTCAGACTCTCTGGAAAAAGAGCGGCTTGGCACAAGGGGTGCCCGTGCCTCCCCGATGCCTCCCACCCGTTTCTCTAGAATGTTCTGTCCTGTTCCCTCTACCGGGGCCCCTCCTCTCCCTATTACTCATCCTGTAAACTGCTCATCCAAATCTCAGCGTCACAGTCACCTCCTCCTGGAAGGCTTCCTGGATGTCCCAGGCTGGGCCAGGTGCCTGGCGGCTCCCGTGGCGCCCTGGCGTGCTCCATTTTGGCCTCGCACGCTTCGGTTTCACTGCTCATCTCCCTGGCCTGACGGTGCAGGCCGGGACTGGGTCTCCCTTGTCCACACTGTGCCTCCAGCAGTCAGCCCGGGGCCTGGTACACAGCGGGCACCCCGCAAGCGTTCATTGAATGCATGAGGGAAAGGACGTCCGCGAACGCAAACGAGAAGAAACCCCAAGGTCTTGAGTCCGGTCTCCCCAGCTTACAGATGAACAAACTGAGGCTCGGAGAGGAAAAGGCCTTTCCCTGGGTCCAGGGATGAGGCCAAGGTACCTGACCCTAAGTGCCCTGGAGCCCTGGTCTTGCGGCCTATCTCAGTCGCTGTGTGACCCTCGGGAGGATTCCATCCGTCTCTGGGCCTTGGCTCTCCAATCTGCCAAGTCCTGAGGTGGGATGTGCCGGGAGGGGAGCTGGGCCCTCAGCAGGACCTCCCTCCTGAGCCCAGAAGGAAAAGGGAGCCTCCCTCTCGGCCTCCACACCCCTAACCCCTCCGGCCAGTCCCCAGACCCGCTGACACCTGGGCCAGCCCAGCTGCGTGACCCCCCCATCCCCGACCCATTGTTCTGCCAGGAACCCCCCATCCACGCAGCCAGACAGGGAGATGACTACTGTCCCGGGGGAGCGGGCCACAGACTAAAATAGACCCCGGCCTTCCTTCCTTCCTGTGCACTCACCCAGGTCTGAGGGCGGGCAAGCCAGGAGGCGGCCAGACGGCCACATCAGCCCTTCTGGGGCGGGGGCTTCCCAGGGACTGCTGAGGGGCTCGGGGACCAGACGGTCAAGTGTCCACAGTGCCTGATCACCAAATGCCAGGGCACCCCACTGTCCTCAAAGCTGAAAAAGCCTGCTAAAGGATCAAGGGCATGGCTGGACCATTCACTCGGTCACTGTATGAGCATTTATGGAACACCAACTGTGTCCCAGGCACTTGGGGGTACTGGAATGACCAAAAGAGCTCCCGTCCCTGCCTTCCGGGGGACTCCAGCCCTCTAGAGCCAAGCCACCTTGTCACTCACAAAATACTTTGGGAGGGGGCACCCAGCTGGCTCAGTCGGGAGAGCGTGCGACTCTTGATCTTGGGGTCGTGAGTTCGAGCCCCACCTTGGGTGTAGAGATTACTTAAAAATAAAATCTTTTTGACATAAATAAGGCTATGAAACAGATGGTGATAAAGGTGCACACTTTGAAAGGGTAAGTTTTATGGTTATGTGAATTAGATCTCGATCTCACACACACACACACACACACACACACACACACCCTCTAACCTCTCTCCAGAGAAGATCCATAAATGGCCAGCCAGCAGCTGAAAAGATGCTCAGCATCACTGGCCAGTAAGGAAATCACGATGACTTCACCCCCCCACACACCCCCCACCCCCCACCTCCCCGCCAGGATGGCGGCCGTCGCAGCAACGGACAACGGCAAGCGTCAGCAAGGGTGCGGAGACACCACGGCCCTCGGACACGGCTGGTGGGAGTGGGAAACGGGGCAGCTGCTGTGTAAAGCGGTTTTCCGGCAGCTCCTCAAACACCCACAGACTTACCCCCACGACCCAGCAATTCCGCTCCCAGGCATCTGCCCAGAAGACGTGGGAACGCACGGCCATGCAGACCGCGCACGCGCACGGCAGCGCGGTTCACGTGGCCAAGGAGTGGCACCGGCCCGAGTGGCCGTCAGCGGGTGAAGGGACAAACAGGGCGTGTCCGCAGGGTGCTGGAATATTGCACTGGAACGTCACTCGCGCCGCGAGCAGGAGCGAGGCGCCCGCGGACGGACCCGAACACTCGCCGCTCAGGGAGGGGACCCGACACGAGAGGCCCCACGGGCTGTGAGTGCGCGGGTGTGAAACGCCCAGAACGGGCTTGTCCAGGGACGGGAAGGGGGCTCGTGGTTGTCAGGGGCTGGGGAGGGGGTGATGGCTGATGGGGATGGGGCTTCATTTGGGGGAGAGGGAATATTCTGGAAGTTGAACACTTTAAAGCAGTGAATTTTATATGAGGATTACATCTTCTCAAGCCAAACACTTCCTATATATATATGTATGTATATATATATATATATATATATATATATATTAAGTGTATATATTTTACACCTCTGTGCCCCTTCCTGTATACACTTTAGGCCTCATTTTTTAAATGTTAAATAAATTTATCAGGATTTGGCCCATATTGTGGCACAAATAAAAGGGTGGCACGAGTTGAGATCCGTAAATCACTTCCACCTTGCCAGGCACACGGCGGGCCCCCGGGGATACGTGGCTGATCGACAAGGATTCCCTCCTGGCAAGGTCGGGCCCCCCGCACTTGAGGACAGAGCGTCTCTTACAGGTTGGCATAGGGGGCGTCGCGGGGACCTTGTAGCTACAAATTCCCATCAGAGAGCGTCCCCACCAGGCGCCTGGCTGGCTCAGTCGGTTAAGCATCCAACTCTCGGTTTCGGCCCAGGTCACGATCTCACGGTTTGTGACATCGAGCTCCAAGTCAGGCTGCACGATAGCCGAGTGGCACCTGCTTGGGATTCTCTCTCTCCTTCTCTCTGCCCCTCCCCCAGTCGTTCTCTCTCTCTCTCTCTCTCTCTCTCTCTCTCTCAAACTAAATAAACTTAAAAAAATTTTTTTAAGTTAAAAAATAAAATAAAACCGTGCAAAACCCCACTCAGTGGTTTATGGTTTTGGTAGAACGTTAGGAAGCGGGGGCCCGGGGGCTGCTCCAGGCACGTGGCTGGCTGCCTCGTGTCTCTGGTCCCTGCCCCCCCCCCCCGTGCCAGAACATCCTGTTATCATCACAAGCAAAAAGAAAGCCCTCCTCCAAATTTCCAAAAAGGCCCCCAAGAGGCATCTCCTTTGCCAGAAGGCAGAGACACCAGAACCCAGTGAACACAAAACAAACAGGGTAATTTCAGAGAGAGAGAGAGGGGCCAAGGAGGGGGTGGTGGTGACAGCCAGGGACAGCAGGTGACCTTGGCCAGGGTAGTCAGGAAAGCCTCTCTAGAGGTGGAGCTGCTGGAACTGGGGCCTGGAAGGACAAGGTCTGGGGGAAAGGTGAGCCAGGCAGAGGACATAGCTAGTGCAAAGGCCCTGGGGCAGGACTGTGCCTGGTGTGTTAGAGGAGCAGCGAGGAGAGTGAAGGCCACCGTCCAGGTCCTCCCACAGCCCCGACCCCTCCCCACTGGGACTCCACACAGGCCCCATGCCCTTGGGGGCAGCTTTCCTATCCATGAAACGGGTATCCAGGTACAGAGTCCTCGGCTCTGTTGACTCTTGCCCTGCCCCGGCACTCTAGAGCCCAGGCCTCCTCTGCCAACCCCACTTTGTCTTCTGGACTCCAAGCTTTGCCCTCGTCCCCAGTATGGACACTCCAAACGCCCTGCACTCTGGCCACCGACGCCGACCTTGAACCTGCAGACGCAAAGGTCGGAGGCAGGACTGTACCTGAGCCTCCCTGGGCAGGTGCAGGGCACACACCCGTCCCCCCCGGTGGCCCCTGTTCTGTCTGACCCCCTCGGTTCCCAGACTCAGGAGCCGGGCCAACCTCCCCCTCGCTCGGGCCACGACCCCGTCCACCAGTCTCCCCGGGGCTCAGTCGGTTCAGCCTCGCCCATGCCCTCGCCGCCCCTGCGTGTGCAGCACCTCCGGGGTTGGGGGTAGGGGGCCTTCTCAGCCTCGAGAACCCCCCCCCCCCGCTCCGAGAGGCTCTCCCTGACGTGGCAAACCATTCACCCCTGGTGTCCCCCGTCCAACCTGGGCTCGCTACAACCCATCCACACATGCCCAGGGCACAGTCCCACTGCGGGGGGGCCCCTCAGCCCCCCCCACGTTTCTGGTTCGACACCCTGGGCGGGGGGACGACAGGGATGTGGAGGTGGGGGGCGGGGGGGACAGGGATGCCCCAGGGCAGGAGATCCAACTTTCCGGCGTCCTCACTGCCCCACAGGTGCCCGGCGAAGGCAACATCCCATTCGCCGCGCGCTGAAAGCTTCGTAACCGTTAGCAGCTTTCCAGAAGAAACAAACGTGCCCCCATATGTTTCTCCCCACATGAAGGACGTGCGCCCCACGATTTGCAAACACAGTAAACTCTACCGGCTCGGCGGAGCCGATCGAGTCTCACCAAATGCTCCCGATGGGTTTTGCCCAACTGGTTTCGGTAGCGAAACCAGGGGCGTGCTTGGCAAACACGTGCGGGGCCGGCACGGGTGAACAAGCCAGACGAACGTGAAACAGGGAGGACGAGGGCTCCGCGCATCCATCAGCAGGGAGAGCAAGTTCCGGGCCGAATCCGACGGGTCGTTTTCCGACAGGGGGAGGAGACTGCCTCCTCGGGGCTTTGGTGCTACCCACAAGGACACAGCCGCAGATGGGACACTCTCTTAAGTTTAATTTTCCTCATCGACGGTTTGTTCGGCGCCGCTTTCTCGAGTCAGACCGGGAGGCGGCAAACCAAGGCAAACCACCGCCTGTTTGTATCAATAAAGTTTTATTGGCACAGGGCCGCAGCCACGGGCTCCCCTGCTCCCTATGGCTGTCTTCACGCTCTAACGGCAGCCGCGAATACACGGGACGCGACCCAACAGCGTAAGAAGCAGAAAACACTTACTACTGGGCCCTTCGTGGAAAAAGTTTGCCAACCCCGGGTCTAGACGACCGACAGAACAATAAATCACACCCCGATCTGTGGTAGTTGCCAATTTCCGTGTGTAAATTTCCCCACCGTGGCCAATTTCAAGCTTCTGACTGGACGTGAGCGAATGTGGGGGCTCACCGTTTCCCCCAAACACATACGGCAGATAAACGTGGCTTCAAGAGCGCAGATTATAGTAAGAGACAGGAGAATAATTAGAAAGTTACGATTTATGACTATCTAGGACTTTGCTTTTTGTAAGTTTTATCAACATACGATTCACATCCCATAAAATCCGCCCTTTAGTTTTTGAGGTTTATTTATTTTTTTTAGTAATCTCTGCACCCAACGTGGGGCTCAGACTCACGACCCCAAGATCAAGAGTCACGCGCTCTGCGGACTGAACCAGCCAGGGGCCCCAAACTTCGCCCTCTTACAGTGTACAAGTGAGGGGCACCTGGGTGGTTCAGTAAGGGAAGCTACCACCTCTTGATTTCGGCTCAGGTGGCGATCTCACAGTTCGTGGGATCGAGCCCCACGTCGGGCTCTGCAATGACAGTGTGGAGCCTGCTTGGGATTCTCTGTCTCTCCCTCTCTCTGCCCCTCCCCTGCTTGTTTTCTTTTTCATTTTTTTAAAATTTATTTTTGAGAGAAAGAGAGAGAGAGAGAGAGCCAGCGGGAGAGGGGCAGAGAGGGAGACACAGCATCCGAAGCAGGCTCCAGGCTCCGAGCTGTCAGCACAGAGCCCGACGTGGGGCTTGAACCCACACACCCTGAGATCGTGACCTGAGCCAAAGTCAGACGCTCAACCGACTGAGCCACCCAGATGCCTCCCCGCCCCACCCCCTGCTTGTTTTCTCTCTCTCAAAATAAATAAATTAACTTAAAAAAATAAAGTGTAAAACTCAGCGGCTTTGATACCTTCATAGAGTTGTGGAACCATCACCACTAATTCCAGAACATTCCATCACCCTAAATAGAAGCCCCATCCCCATCAGCAGTCACCCCCCCCCATCCCTGGCCCCCACGAAACCCCTTCCTGTCCGTGGAGGAGCCTGTTCTGGACGTTTCACACACGCGGACTCACGCCCCGTGTGGCCTCTCGTGTCCGGTTCCCTCCCTGAGCGTCATGTGTTCGGGGCCCGTCCGCGGGGGGGGCGGGGGTGGGCGCCTCGCTCCTTTTTATGGCCAAATAATATTCTACACCTCCGTTAGAATAAACATTATTAAAACATAATGTATTGAACTGTAGGGTCACAGTCTGTCGTCTTTCATAAGGGCTGTGTTTAACAACCCGACCGTGAAATTCCTGACCGGGTGGCAAGTGACTCCCGCGGGCTGGGACGAGCCAGCTGCCGCAGGCCCCTGGTCCACGGGCACCCTGGCCCCACCACATGAATTCTTTATGTCCCACACAAAGGGTGTTAATAATTCATGAGCCAGCTCAGCAGGGCCAGGCCGCCACTCCACCCCGCGTCTCCGAGTGGCCCACGGTGGCCTCGGGGGCCCCAGGCCTCTGTCCACAGCAGCAAATGCCCCCGCCGTCCCTGTTCCCGCACGATACCCGCTGCCAACACGAGGGCACCCAGTGCGTCGGGCTCTGACCAACCGTCGCTCGGACCTCACACTCCGTGCCCGTTTTAAGGAAGGCAAGAGGAAGAAAGGAATCTCTGGTCTGAGGGGCCTGGGGGCACCCACGGTTTTCAAAGCGGGTTCTCCAGAGCCCTCGAGTGGCCTCCCCGAGGACGGGCGGGGTTTGGCCACCTGCTGGCGGCAGCGGGAGCCCGATTTCCGCTGAAGCAGAGCTTGGGGGCCAAGCAAGAGTGTCGGGAGACCACGGCCCACCCTCTGCAGGAAAGGCCAGGCCGGGCTGGGGCCCGGGCCAAGCAGGTGTTTAGCAGCAAGTGGAGGAGGCTTCAGGGTCCTGTGGCAGGAATGTGGACGCAGCCCCGCCTCCCCTCTTCACAGCCTGAGCTGGGCCGCTGGGCCCAGGGCCC
Organism: Panthera uncia; assembly: GCF_023721935.1. Classification (NCBI taxonomy): domain Eukaryota; kingdom Metazoa; phylum Chordata; class Mammalia; order Carnivora; family Felidae; genus Panthera; species Panthera uncia. The sequence goes on along the minus strand of NC_064816.1, from coordinate 3,146,410 downwards.
CCCCTCCCCAGGATCCTGCTCTCACAACTCCCCATCAGGCCTCCCTGCAGCCGCCACCGGGGGGCGCCCGTGAGCACCTGAGTCGGGACCCAGGTTCTCCCCTTTGCCCACAAGACCGTTCGGGACCGCCTCCAACTCCATCCCCTCGCTGCCCTCCCCTCCTCCCTCCTCCCCTCACTCACTGTGCTCCTGGGCCTCCTCACTATCCCTCCAAAACTCCAGGCCTGGCCCTGCCCCAGGGCCTTTGCATGGGTTGCGTCCTCTGACTGGAATGCCCTTCCCACCAGGCCTCCACGTGCCTGTTTCTTTCTTGCCGTTCAGGCCTCAGCTCACACGTCACCTCGTCAGGAGTCCCTCCCGCATCCCCCACCTAAACTGACTTCCACATCCCGCCCATCTGTCTCTCTATCATCTTCATGCAGTTACAATTAAGCATGAGGATATTTCTGGATGGGTGAACACCCATATCCCCCAAGTCCGATCTGAGAGCCAAGCGAGGGAGGGCACCGGCTCGGCCTTGGTCGGTGCTGGGTCCTCGGCGCCCTGCACCAGGCTGTGGCTCACAGCAGGTGTTCAGAACCTGTCGAGTGAACAAATGACCTCCCAGCACCAGGGAGGGATAAAGTCTAGGAGCTCATACGAGGCCCTCACTGTCCAGCCAGGGAAACTAAGGCCCACAGAGAGAGACAGAGGCAGCCCAAGGTCCCATAGCAGTACAGCACGAGCCCCTCTAGAGGGGGGCTCCCCCAGGGAAATGCTCCCCAAATTCCACTACCCCACTGGATAGCAGTGGAAATCGAGGCCTGGAGAATGGGGCCTTAGGAGATCCCAAGGGCTCAGCCAGAGGAGCTCCCAGGAAAGCTCAGGCGGGGGATCCCAGGGAGTTATCTCGTGGTGGGGGGCCCAGGGGAGGCGCCCCGGTACCTGGTCCTGGCCTGTCCATCTCTAGGACCCCACCTCTAGGTCTCTAACCCCTGGGGCTGCACCCGGACAACCTCCAGTCATTATTCAGCATCTGCCTCTGGGCGGGGACCTTTCCGCCACAGCAGCTGGAGCTGTGTCCTCAGGCACCCCCTCCCGGCCCCATGGGACAGACAGGGGCACTGAAGCCTCTGAAACCCCACCACATGGGATCACCAAGTAACGAAAGGCCCCTCTCCTCCCCAGGCCTCAGATGAGGAAACAGGTTCAGAGGGGCGTCTGACCTGCCCAAGGCCACACAGCCAGAGGGGACATCACGGGGCCTCCAATCTGCACCTGTCTGACTCATCTATTGGCTTAAGGACCTCCCGCCTTCATCAGAGCAGGGTTCAAGCCCCCCCTCGAGCACTCCCCCCCCACCCCAGGGGCGTGGGCACTCACCCACCACCAGCATCCCAGACCACCAGGCCTGTCGAGTGGGAAAAGCACAGCGCAGGTGTTTGTGTGGCTGGGGCTTTGTTCCGGTTTCCATAGGTACGGCGTCCCTGGGCCGGCCCCTCTAGGCTCCTCCCAGCTGCCCAGCCCTTGCCTGGCAGTCCCCTGGCCCAGCCCATCTAGGCAACTTGTTATGTTTTAAAATTGGTGCCCACGGACCCGGCACAGCCGTGAAGGAACAGCCCGGGCAGAGACCCCGGGGCAGGGCCCCGTCTGGCGTGTTGGAGGAACGTGGAGGTTGGTCAGGCTGGAGCAGAGCGAATGAGTGAAGGGGAGAGAGGGAGGGCCAGGAGGAGACACATTCCTGCATTTAATCCTGGAAGCAGCCCTCTCCCCCAGGGAACTGTGGTCCTTCCCACTTTACAGACAGGAAACTGAGGCTCAGAGAATCCAATCACTGGTTTCTGATACAAAGGTGAGTGGCAGAGCGGGAACCTATCCCTCTGATTCCAAGGTCTAGACCCTACGACCACTAGGCTGAACTGCCCTCACCCCACTGTGCCCCCCCTCCCGGGCATTCAGCTCCCCAAGCTGGGCTCAGGTATGCTCAGGAAGCAACCTCGGAGGCCTGTTTACAGCTGCGACTGTCCCTCCTCCAGGAGAACGCCCCCAGGATAGAGGAGGCGGTGATGCATGCGGATATGGGTCAGGTCACCCGCCAATTACCTTGGCAGCTACAGTCCCAATTCACAGCTGACAAAACTGAGGCCAAAGCTTCAGGGCACTGAGGAGCTCCCAGGTGGCCAGTCTGGGTGGGCCTGGCCATGACTCTTCCAGCTGCCTGGACCAGTCAGAAGCCACACGCATGCCCATCGTCACACCTTTGGCCAGGCTGTCCACCACTGGAATGCCCTCCCGACTCTGGAATCTGGCCCTAGCGCCTGGCACCCTGCACTGTGAAAGGGGCAGAGTCCATCAGAGTCCCCAGGCGGGTGAGGGGACGCTGGACTCAGAGCACAGCCCCACGGTAGGGAGCGCAGTTCACCCAATCTGCCTCCCCCTACCCCACACAGTCAGAGTGACAGGGACACCGAAGGAAAGGAAGAAACAGAGGCAGGAATACAGACAGGAGGAGCAGGGGCATGGGGGCGACACAGACAGGACGTCCAGACGGCCCCCGAGGTGCGGAGCGCCGCGGCATCGCTCGCTCACCTACTCTCCGGGTCCTGTCCGTCGGTCCGACCGTCGAGGCTCCGTAAGGCCGCTCCCGAGGGGCCGTTGCGGCGGCCGCGGGACTCGCGCGGGAGGACGGAGAAGGGACTGGACGGGCGGGGCGGGGCGGGGAGCTCGGCCCCGCCCCCATCGCCCCGCCCCCGCGGCTCCGCCCCGCTCCGTCCCCGCCCGCGCGGAAAGGCCCGACGAGGGGCCAGCGGCGGGGGCGGGCGGAGGACGTAGGCTCAGCCAATGGCAGAGCCGGCGACGTACGAAGAGGCCAATGGGAGAAAGTCGCCGGGAGGGGCGGGGTCTGGGGCGGGGCCAAGCAGCTGCCGGGAGATTCCTCCGGAATCGTGAAATGGGCCGGATGCGGCGTGGGGCGGGGGCGAATGAGGCAAAGAAAGGAGAGGAAGGAGATCCTGAGTCGAAAACAGCGAGAGACCCGGTGGGGAGGGGGCGGGGAGACAGAGACTGAGAGAAGCAAAAAGAAAAACAGGCCGACTCTGGCTCCGGGCAAGCCGCTTACTCCCTTGAGACTCCCTTTACCCACCTGGGTAATTGGAATTTGGGCCGAAGCACGTTTCTTAGAGTACGTCCCTGAGGAACCCTTTCTATCAGAATCACCTGGGAGCCCCTTTAAAAAATGTAGATTCCTGTAGCCCCAGATGGGCTGAATCTGACCCAAGGTTGGACATAAATCTTCCTGGGCTCAAGTAAATTCTCAGGTGAGGTTTGGGGCAGTGGCTGGGTGGACGGAGCCTGGAAACCCCACCAGGGGACTCCCAGATCCAGCCTCGATTTCCATGGGAATGAGCCGGCAGAGCACACTGGAGCCTCGTGGCCGCCAGCGGGTAAGGTGGCTGGGCCAGCTGCCCCTCTGCGCCCCCGCCCCCCCCAGGAGGATGCAGCTGTGAGTCCTGGGAACTGGGCCCAGGAGCGGCTCCCAGCTCCCCTGCTGCTCGGTTTCCTCCCCGCATCCCGGCTCTGGGTCCCAGTTCCAGCGAGGGCCAGGGGTGGTCAGGGGAGGCCAGACAGCACATGTCTGTGAAGCGCCTGCCGTGTCCACATGGGACACACACAGCCCCGGCACAGATTTTTGCTCATGAGGCAAAAATAAATGAAATGTCCCCTTATCCCATTTTGGACAGGGAAAACTGAGGCCCAGAGAGGGGCAGTGACTTGCCTGAGGGCACACAGACGCAGGTGGCTAGCCCATTCAAAGCTAGGAATGCTGGTCCCACCTCTTGCCCTCAGCCGGGTCCTGCCCTCTCCCTATCCAGTGCTTATCCTCGGCACTGTTGACATTCAGGTCCTGTATTCCTGCTGCGGGGGGTAGGGGGACGTCCTGGGCACTGTGGGGGCTGAGCAGCATCCCTGGCCCGCACCCACTGGCCACCAGGAGCCCCCTATCCCCCCTCCAGGTCCCGACAATTAAAAATGCCACCAGCCGTTACCAAGTGTCCCCTAGGCGGCAGAATCACCCCAGCTGAGACCCACTGTTAGAGCTCCATTTCTTGGAGCCTGGGCCCCAAACTATGAACACCCCTTCTTTCGATCAGGGTGGCTAATGAGGCCGCAGAGGCCCAGCGGACTGTTCTTAGCGTCTCATCAAACGACCGCAAATCGTTCCCGTGAGTCCAGGGTGGGGCCTGGGTGGAGTGTGGCCAAGGTGGGCACACACCCAGCTCTTTCGTGGTCGGCCCGTACGTGTTGACCTCTCAGAGCCCTGGTTTTCCGAATCTGTGACGTGGGGGTAAGATGGGCTACGGGTTCTCGAGTGAGGACAAAGGAAAAGTGCCCACACGGATGTGAAGAAATCAGATCGTCCGCGCGTTGTGGGTGAGAATGCGAAAAAGGTGGAGGCAGACGCAGTGGGACAGTCTGGTGGGTCCTCGGAAAGCGAAATGACCATATGATCCAGGAGATCCCCTCCTAGGTGTCTCTCTGAAGGCAGGGCCTCGAACAGATGATCACACGAATGTTCGTAACAGCGGTATTCACGAGAGCCAAAAGGTGGAAACAACCCAAATGTCCGTCCGCGGATGGACAGGTAAACAAAACACGGGCCAAACATACCCTGCAATACTATTCAGCCACAGAAGGAAGGAAGCTCTGACTCATGCCGCAACACGGAGAAACCTCGAAAACATACGTTTACGATGCCAGGCATAGGACAAGTATTGTATGATTCCAATTTCCTTTTTTTTTTAACTTAAAAAAAAATTTTTTTTTAATTTTTTCAATGTTTATTTTTGAGAGAAACAGAGCGTGAGCAGGGGAGGGGCAGAGAGAGAGGGAGACACAGAATCCGAAGCAGGCTCCGGGCTCTGAGCCATCAGTACAGAGCCCATCGCAGGGCTGGAACCCACGAACTGTGAGATCGTGATCTGAGCCGAAGTCGGAGGCTTGACTGATTGAACCGCCCAGGCGCCCCTTTATTCCACTTTCTAGAGGGACCCAGAGTAGGCGAATCCATAGAGATGGAAAGTAGAACAGAGGTGACCACGAGGCTGGGGGGAAGAGAATGGTTAGTTAGTGTTTAATGCACACAGAATGTGTTGGGGACGATGGAGAATGTCTGAAGATAGATGGTGAGGTGGTGGAGACAACAGTGTTTGTGGGCTTAATGCCCTGAGTTAGACACGTAAAAATGGTTATAAGCATACACTGTATGTTGTATATTTACCGCAATTTTAGAAAACGAATAATGTAATATACCGAAACCACTGACTTGGATGTTTTAAATGGGTGAATTTTATGGTGTACGAATTACATATATATTTTTTAATAAAGCTGTTTTTTTAAGTGCCCAGCAGCATACCTGGTAAGAGTAACATCAGAGCAAAGGGTTTTTTTTTTTTTAATTTTTTAAATGTTAAAATTTATTTTATTTTTAAAAAAATTTTTTTTAACATTTATTTATATTTGAGACAGAGAGAGACAGAGCATGAACGGGGGAGGGTCAGAGAGAGGGAGACACAGAATCTGAAACAGGCTCCAGGCTCTGAGCTGTCAGCGCAGAGCCCGACGGGGGGCTTGAACTCACAGACCGTGAGATCGTGACTTGAGCCGAAGTCGGCCGCTTAACCCACTGAGCCACCCAGGCGCCCCTTAAATGTTAAAATTTAAATAAATGTTATTTACTTTCAAGAGGGAGAGGGTGTGAGTGGAGGAGGGGCAGAGAGAGAGGCGGGGCTGGGGGCGGGGCGGGGGGGGCGGTTTGCGGTCGGGGACACAGAATCCGAAGCAGGCTCCAGGCTCTGAGCTGTCAGCACAGAGCCCCACACCGGGCTCGAACTCACAAGCCGTGAGATCATGACCTGAGCCAGGGTCAGACATTTAACCGACTGAGCCGCTCGGGTGCCCCTCAGGGCTAGTTTTTATCCAGCACCTATTACGTGGCAGTCACGGGTTGGGTTAAAGTTAATCACTGTACGTAGATTAATTCACCAAAACTTCACAGCAACTCTGCGTTGGGATACAAACGTCCCATTTCACCGATGATGACGTCGAGGCTCAGAGGAAGCAAGTGACCGTCCCAGGTGGTGACAGAAGTAGGCTCAGAACCTGGGGCAGTATGGATTGTGTGTCATGTGCACAGATCCTCTGGGTGGCCCCAACATCCTTGGGGTCTCCCCAGCTGGGCGGGGGTGGGGAGTGGGGGGCTACACCCAGCAAAAGACCAGGGGCTCTCTCTGGGGTCAGGGACTCAATTCGGAATGGAGGCTCGGCCCGGGATAAAGGGCTATATCCACGGCTGTGGCTCTGCCGGGATCGGGGGACACTCAGCGGGCGTCGCAGCTCAGCCCAGAGCTCCGGCCTCCACCGGGAATGCGGGCTCAGCGGGGACAGGGGCTCTGTCCCACGTGGCTGGGTCCTAGCTGCGCGGATTCCGGCCGCGCCCGACAGGGGGCGTGTTCGGCGCGCAGCCCGGGCCGCGGTGCCTTCCCTTTGCCCGGAATAGGCGGCCGGGGCGCGAGCGGTGTGCGTGCAGCGGCCGGGTTCCCACGGCCAGGTCACCCTAGACGACGCATCCAGTGTCACCTGCACCCCAAGACCAGGCCTCACAGCCCGCTGGGCTGTGTGACCCACTTCTCTGGGCCCCCGTCTTGCGCCTACGCGAAGGGAGCACCGTGGTGGGGCGTGCGGGAGGAGTGGGGGAGGTCGGTGCTCCCAGAAGCTCCCTGAGCCCCTCCGCGTCCTCCTGGCGGCTTCCCCCGTCGCCCCGGGGGCTTTTTATACCGGACTCGGGGGCCAGAGCACCCCAACCCCCCGCCCCAAGCCCGGGCATAACTCCCACGTGCCGCGATCCCGCAGTGCTCCCAGCCCATCTGCCTACCCGGAAAGACCCCTCCCAAGGCCGCTTAGGACGGGAGGACGGCGGGCAGGCCCAGAGGCGCCCGGGAGGAGGGAGCCAACCTTGCTGACGCCCCCACCGCGGCCCGGCCCGAGGGGGAGCCTCATGGACCTTTCCCGAGAGCACTCAGCAGGGAGGTGGGGGGCTGCCTTCACTCCGGGTCACGGCCGGCCGTAGCCTCGGGTCAGGGTCACGGGGCCCGGGCAGCTCTCTGCTCCCGCCGACGGGAAGGCGGAGGAAGGTGGGGCGGGACGGTCCCCAAGCAATTTCAGTGCCCAGCCTCCGCCGCCCCCACCGCCTGCGCCTCTCGGGCTGCAGCAGCCGGGTGCCGGGGCCCCAGCCGAGGAGGTGTTTGCAAGGGACAGCCGCGCAGACGCCGGCCGCCTGCGTGTGGGAGGCGGGCGTGCGCTGAGCCCAACCGCGGGTGTGGACGTGGGTGCGTGCGGTTCAGGAGGGGCTGGGCCCGACCTGCGGCTGCTTCTGCGGGTCGCGAGCCCCCCCGTCATTCCTCGGCACGCACGAGAGGCCCGGCGGCAGCGACGGGGCTGTGATGGTGAACACACGGGCAGCTGTGGGAGCCCGGACCGGTCGCCTGACCCCAATCCGGGGAGGCTTCCGGGAGGAGGTGACTAGTGAGCTGAGCCTTTAAGCAAGGGCGGGAGTCAGCCATGGAAGAGGCAGGAAGGAGGGCCCCTTTTATTCTTGGCTTGCTGACCGTGGGCAAATCGTAGGTCCTCTCTGAGCCTCTGTTTCCTCATCTGTGAATCAGACCCATGATATCCGTCTTTGGGGGGCAGCTGCAAAGACTGGCAGAGAGGATTCGGGAAGGTGCTTACCCCGCTGTGAGGGCCCAGCCTGAGGACCCGCTCTTATTATTTGAGGCAGGTCTTTCCCTCCGGCCCGGAGCTCCCAGGCTAAGAGAAGGAGGCATAAAGACATTGTGGAAACGGCTGAGGTGTTGATGAAGGAAAGGCACTCCAGAAAAGGGAGGCTCCTGAGCAAGGGTACAGAGGTTGGGAAGTTCTGGAAGCTGACAGGAAACAGTGTGCCCTGATCAGACCACAGGGACCCTCGGGACATCAAAGGCTGGGTATAAAATTCCAGACTTCACCCTGAGGGCAATGGGGAGCCATGGAGGGTGTTAGAGCCCGAGAGAGATTGGGGTATCGGGAAACTCCTCTAGTAGCCAGAGTGGGGTAGACAGCAGTGGGCAAGACTGGAGCCGGTAGCCAGGGCAGAGGTGTAGGGAAGGAGAAGGGGGTGCCCTGTGACGCCCTGCCCCAATCGTCCCCCACAGGGTGGAGGAGGAGCCGTTGGGGTCCTGAGAAGAGGAGACTGCAGGCCCAGCCGGCGTGTGCGGGCACCTGGCTGGGCTGCCTTTCCCTGGGGACGTAGCTGGGGGCAGAGGCAACCGGAGGGAGTCATTGGCAAGATGGGAAAACCAGCTGTTGGGGAGACGGCAGGGGCCAAGAAGGGTCAAGGTCAGAGTTGGGGGCACAGTGGGTGCTGAGCTAGATTTGGCTGGGACTTCCCCACCTCCTTCCTCACCCCAGGCTCCCGGGATCCCACAGCCCTGTCTCTCCAGGCGGGTCCCCTCAGCTCACCTGTTCCCTACAGGGCTGGATGGCCCTCCCACGCCGACTTCGGCTCGGGTCGTGATCTCACGGTTCGTGGGTCCGAGTCCCCTGAGGGTATGTCGGGTTCTGGTGGGCGGGCCCCCGTGTCTGCGCTGTGCCTCCAAGCTGGCTCTCGCGCATGGCTCTTGGTTGGGGGCCTCCGCTCTTTACCACGTGGTCTGCCTGGGTGGCCTTGCCGCATGGCGGCCGGCCTTCCCCAGAAAGGGCGATGAGCCAGGGGAAGCCGGCGCTGCGACTCGATTTGGCATCACAGGAGAGGCGCCCTCAAACTGGGGAAGCATCGGGCCGGGATCGGCCGAGGGCCAGTCTGAGAGGCGGGTGCTCTCGGCCCAGAGGCCAATGGGGGACGGCAGAGCCGAGTCGCGGGTGGAGAGTGAGTTCCCAGGCTCTTTGATCAAGCTGTGCCTGAAATCCTCAGGCTTCCCGGCTTCTGGAATCCGCGGATCCAGCAAGGCCATCTCCTTCGTTGTGCTTCTGTCAGCACAGAGCCCGACGCGGGGCTCCGACTGGTGAACCATGAGATCACGACCTGAGCCGAAGTCGGACGCTTAATCGACGGAGCCCCCCGGGCGCCCCCAGCGGTCACCTTCGAAGGCAGGTCCCCCTTGATCTACCGCCCCTCCCCGCAAGCTGAATCAGGGCCTCCCCTGGGGTCCCCGGGGCCCCAGGTGCCCTTCACCAAATCCACGATCACCCAGCGTCCTGGCAACCCGGGGATACGTCCGTCTCTCTGCTCCGGCCTGAGTAGGCCTCGCTCCGGGCGGGTCCCTCCCTGGTGCTTCCCAATATTTGTTGAGCGCCTTAAGGAGGTGCGATACTCCCAACGGTTGGCTCATCCTCGCCTCTCCCCGAGGCACAGGGCACAGGCGGGAAGTCTATTTCTACAGCCGTCCTCACACCCACCCCTCTGACTTGGTGACTTCATCGGGGCCAGAGCCGGGGTGGGGGGTGGGGGGGGGGCGGCTGACCTCATCCTCCCACCTCGGGGAAGATGTGTGAGCAGAACCTGGACACCAGGAAATACTAACTCAGCAGCCCCACGGCCGGCCAGAATCTAGGGCAACGAGCACTTTCTGAACCTTGTCTCAGAGCTCCTGCCGTGGCGCCTGGGGGAAAGGCCTGGTGAAGGCCCTTCTTTACTAGACAAGAAAACGGAGCCCAGAGAGGGAATTGGCTTGCCTGGGGACACACAGCGAGGGGGAGACAGAGCTGAGGCTGGTCTCCCCTCAGCCACTGCCCTCCCTCTCGCTGCATTCTCCCGGAGGCCACCAGAAGAAGCCTGCGAGGACCCGGGTCGGGTCACAGCCTCCCGTGACCCTGGGCCTCCAGAGTTCCCACCCCTCTGGGGGTAAAAGCCCAAGTCCTCCCTATAGCCCCCAAGGCTCTGCCCCATCCCCTCCCCGCCCGCCCTCTCTGCCCCCTGTTCACTCTGCTCCAGCCACTTGGGTCTCCCCACTGTTCATCGTGCCAGGCAGGTCCCGCCCCAGGGCCTTTGCACGACCTTCCCCTTTCCTGGGCGTCTGTTTCCCCATGCGTAAAACGGACAGGTCACATCTCCCGGAACTGTGCCAATGGTTTGTACCACGTTACACCCTCCCTAAGTCCGTGATCGTTTAATTAACATTGTCCTTGAAGCCCGGCCCACATTTGGAACACCAGTAAAGGTACTGGGATTTTTTTTTTAATTTTTTAATGTTTATTTATTTCCGAGAGAGAGAGAGAGAGACAGACAGACAGGGCATGAGTGGGGGAGGGGCAGAGAGAGAGGGGGAGACACGGAACCTGAAGCAGGCTCCAGGCTCTGAGCTGTCAGCACAGAGCCCGACGCGGGGCTCGAACCCACGAACCGTGAGATCATGACCTGAGCCGAAGTCAGACGTGTAACCAACTGAGCCGCCCAGGCGCCCCAAGGTATTGGTTTTTTCAAAGTCTTTTTCCTTGAATCGCAAAGAAAAATTAGCCTCCTCCTCGTGGCTGGGAGGTAGCTGAAGGATGTCATCTGAATCTCACTGGTTACGGCGGCCTTCCGAACCGCTGGTCCCCTGGCAGGTGACAGAGTCACAGGTGGAAGAGATGTCACAGACCCCCCGGGACCCGACTGGGACTTGAGAACGATGGAAATGGCATTGAACTGAGCCTTCGCAACCGGATTTTAAGGTTATTCCGTACCCTGCTGAGTACCCCCCAGAGTCACGCTATGGGTGACGAGGGACGTGGGGCGCTTTGGGCAAGTCTGGCCACAAGATTCGGGGACCGGGTGCCGAGACGTCACCCTCTCAGGCAGGCCCTTCCGGACACTCTGCTTCCTCGGTCGTGTTTCCTGTCTCTCCCTAGAATTTATGTCCGGGTGACTGTCTGCCTTGCTCCCTGCTGTGTCTCCAGCACCTAGAACAGCTTGGTATACAGCAGGCGCCAAATAAGTGTCTGCAGCACGAATGCATGCATCCAGGTCTGCATCTCCTCGTGCCTGGCAGAATGGCGATCGTCCCCAAAATGACGTCCCTGTCCCAGTCCCCGGAACCGGTGCCCGTGTCACCTCGCCATGGCAGAAAAGACTTTGCAGTTAAGAGTCTTGAGATCCTGGACTGTCCAGGGAGCTCACGGGCATCCCGAGGGCTGTTACCAGAGGGAGGCGTCTGAGAAGTGACAACGGAGGTGGAGAACCGCTTTCTCGATGTCATTCGAGAAAGACGTGACCGGCGCTTCCCGGCTTTGAAGGTGGAGAAGAAGGTCGTGGGCCAAGGAGCGCAGGAAGCTTCTAGAAGCTGGGAAGAGCAAGGAACCGGGTTCTCCCCTGGAACATCCAGAAGGAGTGGTATCCTGCTGACGCCTCGATGTTAGCTTAGGGGGAGCGCAGGATGGAACCATCGGGAAACAAAAGCGTCAGGACCCCGGAGAGCTGCCTCCAAGCCTGATACCTGCCCGGCAATATCTATGAGACGCCCACCGTGCGCCGACGCTGTTCTGGGCGCTGGGGATACAGCAGTGCAGACGATGACAAAATTCCCTGCCTACACGGAGCCGACAGTCCAGTGGGGAAGACACGCAAAACACAATGTAATAAAGCGCATAATATAACGGCAGGTCATAAGTTCTCCGACCAGAGACCTGAAGGAGTAGGGAGCCACGTGGGTATTTGTGGAAAGAGCGGGCCAGGCAGAGCAGCAGCACGTGCAAAGGCCCTGAGGCACTAACTCCGGTGAGCTGGGGCGGGTGGGAGATGGTGGAGGAGAACGGGTGTTCACTGAGCGCACACGGCCAATGCCCCGGAGATACCACCTTTAGCCCTCGTCCTTAGGGAAATCCTTTGCCAAGTACCCAGCGGGATGCGTAGAGGCTGTTCGCAGCAGCACCGTTTGTCATATTAAAACCAGGCATTCACGTAAAAGTCCGTCAGGAGGTGAACAGGTACAGGAAGGCGTATTCATACGGTGGAAGAGTACAGAGCCGCCAAAGGTGAATTAATTAGATCCGTACAATAATTTCGGACATTTACTGAGCACCTACTAGGTGCCGGGTGCCACGCGAAGCATTGTACGTGTGATAACGTAGAACATCTCTTAGAAAGCTACTCTTGGGGCGCCTGGGCGGCTCAGTCGGTTGAGCGGCCGACCTCGGCTCAGGTCACGATGTCGCGGTTTGTGAGTTCGAGCCCCGCGTCGGGCTCCGGGCTGACAGCTCAGAGCCTGGAGCCTGCTTCGGATCCGAGGGGAGCCCGGGGGTGGGGGGCGGGTGCTCAGTCGGTCAAGCGTCCGACTCTTGATTTCGGCTCGGGTCCTGATCTCACAGTTCACGAGATTAGTCCCGCGTGGAGCCCGCTTGGGATTCTCTCTCTCTCTCTCTCTCTCTCTCTCTCTCTCTCTCTCAAAAACAAATAAAGATATTTTTAATAAAAATAAGAGGAAAAAAGCAAGCTGCAGGAGTACAGCAATGCATTTTTTTTTTTTTAGTAATGCATATTTTTAATGCACAAAATAGTCGTATTCACTGTCGGTGGCCGTGACGGTGGCCACGTGAGCTGAGCGTCTCCTTAGTTCTAACGTTTTGTCTGCTCCTTACGAGATGCAAAAAAACTTGCAGCAAACAGGACAGGGGTTAACCCCTCATAGCCGGTCCTGGCTGGAAGGTGGACCGGCGTTTGCTAAATTCGTCTTCGCGCTTTTCTCATTGCCTTTTTTTTCAAAATTAAAAAGAAATGATTCTAATTCAGGGAGAGAGTCTTGGGGGGTTGAAACAGGTGGGGCAGAGGCGGGGAGGGTGTCTCGGGCAGGAGCCCGGCTTCGGCAAAGTCCTGGCAGGAGCAGGGAGCGCAGCCTGTGGGAAATGAGGAAGCCTGGAACCTTCGACCGCGTGCTGGCACGTCCCGGTCTTGTGCCCACCCCCCCCCCCCGACTCCAGACCGAGCCCTTCAGACTCTCCCACGTTGTGGGGGATGGGCAGGGCAGGGCAGGAGGTGGCGGTCAGAGTCAACATCTCCCCAGCGGATTGTAAGAGGCACACACGGTTGGGAACCAGCAGATACACGGTCTAGTGCAGTAGTCACTCAAAACGTGTGTGCTGAGTGGTGAAGGAATTATTTGCGGAGGGCAGCTGAGAAGGAGAACGAGATGCACAGGCTACGTCCGGTTCCCGCAGTTGTACTTTATGACTTGCTGTCGTGAGCCACGAGGATGGCAAGGGGACAAAGAGAACGTAACATGACGGCAGGGCGCCCGGGGAGCTCAGTCCGCTAAGCGTCCGACTCTTGGTTTTCGGCTCAGGTCCTGACCTCGCGGCTGCGGGTTGGAGGCCCGCGTCGGGTCCTGCGCCTACAAGTGCGGGGCCTGCTGGGGATTGTCTCTTCCCCGCCCCCTCTGTCCCCCCTCCTTCCCCCCACCCCTCGCTCGCACTCTCTCTCAAAGTAAAGAATAAAAAATAAACAAATGGAAGAAGATGTAAGACGATGGCATAGAAAGTGAGTGGGGCAGCTTTCTGGGCTGGGGTGGTCAGGGAGGGCTTCCCGGAGAAGGCGACATGGGAGCTGAGACTGATGCTTGGGGCAAGTTGTGCCAGGTGGAGGGGACAGCCGAAGCAAAGCCCCAAGGAGGTGACAAACATATAAACAGGCGGGTTCCAGAACAGGGCGACCAGGGCTGTGACTGGGGACCCCAGAGATGACCCCCTGGCTCAGACGGAGGGGGGAGGGGGTCAGCGTCAGGTTTCAGGGAGGAGGCAACTGGGATCCGGGTGTGAATCTTCCCGACTCAGCCCGGTGCCCCCCGGCTGGAAAGCAACCCCCCCAGCCCCGCCGCCCAGCACCCCGACAGAAGCAGCACCTGAATGGGGGCGTTTATGTTTTTTCCAAGGAGAGTAAGAGTGAACGTGAGATCCCCCTGCAGCCATCCGGTTTTAAATTTAGCCCCGTGCGCATGGAACTCGGCTCGGGGAAAACAAGAAGTTACAAAAATACAATTCCCTTCTCCATCGCGGGCAGTGGGGGGGGAGCGGGGCAGGCCGGCCTGCGGGTAGTTCGAGGGGGAGACAGCTGTGGAGTCCAGAGGGCAGCCCCAGAGTGGGTGTGCCTGCCGAGCGGAGACCCGAGGTCTCAGCTCGGGCCCCCAACCCGCTCCAGTCCTGCCCTCACCCTGACAGCTCCGTTCCCCCCCCCCCACACCCAGCCAGGAGCCATCCAGAACCCGGACTCACCCCAGCCCAGCCCATCTGGCTCTCCCAGACCACCCTTGGCTCCTACCGCCCTGCGACCCCAGCCCAAACGCCCCCTCTCTGAGCCCCGGCCTGTCCCACGGCTAAGCCCCTGCCTCTGTGGTTCCCTCCGCCTCTCTCCCACCCCTTCCAGAAGCAGCCCCCAAGGAAGAAACCCCGCCTGCCGTCTCTGTCAGACGGAGACGTGAGAAACGACCCCGAACCTGGAGGCGTTGAGGAACACATATTTCCTGTGGGTCCAGACCCCAGGCAGGGCTTAGCCGGGTGTCCTGCTTCAGGGCCTCATAGGACCACATTCCAGGAGAAACCGGGGTGTGGTCTCATCTGGGGGCACGACTAGGGCAGGCTTGGCTGCTGAGTCTGGTCGTGTGCATGTGGGTGGCGTTCGCTTTCCTGCCAGGTGGCCTTCTCCATCAGGACAGGCGTCTGAGAAGAGTCACGGGGGGGGGGGGGGGGGGAGAGGCGGGGTAGAGGGAGGGGGAGGTCCTCTGTCCGCCTCACTCTCTGCCCCTCCCCTGCTCGTGCTCTCTCTTTCAAAAATAAATAAAACATCAAAAAATCATTTTCAAAATCGTGACAAGGGAGTTTTGAGTCAGAGTTTTTCCCCGTTGCTGTTAAAAAAGAAAAACGTGTATGTATAAACATCCCTCATAATCCAGTTCACAGCCCTGCCTCAGAGCCTTTACACATGCCGTGCCCTTGGCCCGGAATGCTCTCGCTTCGTGTCTCTGCATGGCTCCCTCCTTCACCTCCTCCAGGTCTATGTTCAAACGTCACCTCCTCAGAGAGGCCCTCCCTGACCACAATGTCTAAAATAAAAATCCCCGCGGGGCGCCTGGGAGGCTCAGTCGGTTGAGCGTCCGGCTTCGGCTCGGGTCACGATCTCGCGGTTCGTGGGTTCGAGCCCCGCGCCGGGCTCTGGGCTGACGGCTCAGAGCCCGGAGTCTGCTTCGGATTCTGTGTCTCCCTCTCTCTGCCCCTTCCCCGCTCATGCTCTGTCTCTGTCTCAAAAATAAATAAAACATTAAAAAAATTTTTAGTAAATAAAAATCCCCTTCCCCGACCCCCACCCTACCTGGTCTGGTCCCCAGCACGGCTCACCTTGTACATTTATCTTGTTAACCCTCCGTCTCCCCGACCGGAATGTCGACTCCATGAGGGCAGAGACTTCTGTCGTCTTTGTTCACTGTGGTGTTTCTCTTACCCAGCATACAGTAGGCGCTTCATGATGGATAGAACCAATGAATTCACACGCACACACACGCACATTCTCTGATTACTCTTGCCCCCCCACCCCCCAGCAGAATCCTGAATGTCGACACCCTTTTCTTAAGTGCCTCCCCACGCCTGTGGCCTTGACCCTGTCTGTCAGCTCTAAGCTCGTTGCTAGGCAACCCAATGCTCAAGGCGTCCCCAGCCCGCCACAATCCACCCTCCTTTCTGGGATAGAAACAGACCGGCCCTTCCCATCTGCCCGCACCCAGCCCCTGCACCCCCAGTCACCCTTCCTGGGAATATCCGCGTCTCCCCTGGGCCCCATGACTCCATCTTTCAAACGCTCTAGGCGCTTTCCCTGTGCTGGCTTGTTTAATTGCCACCCCTTGAGGCGGCACTCTCGCTGTCCCCAGACAGATGAGGAAGCTGAACTTCTGGGGGTCACACAGTAAGCAGGGACTGAGGCTGTGCGGGGGTGGGGGGTGCGGTTTCAGGCCAGTTGCTGTGTGACCTTGGGGAGGCTCCCTTCCCTCTCTGGTCCCTCCACCTCCACTCCGCCAGAAAAGGAGAAGGTGAGGCCACAGGATACATTCCAATGCCGCCTCCCAGCTCTAAGTTGAGTACCTGGGGAGCCGGGGGAACAGATGGAGGGACCTGGAAATAGAGGAAGGGGGGGGCCCCCCTCGGTAGAGAAGGGGAAGGTGGAGCTCAGAGATGGGCAACACTGGGGGAGGGTGCCCAGCACATCTGATCTGAGATCCCTGCTACCAAAGACGGAAATAGAATGTCAGGGGAGAGAGGAGAGGCAGAGATGGGAGGTGGAGGTTGGGGGGGGGGGGGCGGGCCCCGAAGAAAAAAGGCCCCCCCCCCCCCCCCCCCCCCCCCCCCCCCCCCCGGCCCTGAGACCAGTGATGGAAGGGAATGCGGGCCCACAGCGGCGTGGGGGAGGGGAGAGGGGGGAGGGGGGCAGGGAGGGGCACCAGGAGGAAGAAGTTGAGGGAGGGAGGCAGGTGCCCCACGGGAGGCACAGAGACAAAGGGGAGAGAGAGGCAGACACAGAGGGAGGCGCTCGGGATCAGAGACGTGCACAGATGAGGAGAGAGCCTCGCAGAGATCCGGGAGAGCCCTGGTCTTCCTCAGAAACTCAGAATGACATTCAGATCATACGTGGTTTGCTGTTCTGTGTTCCTTCAGAAGCTATTTGGGGTGGCCGGGTGGGTGCTGAAGCCCAGGAAGTTCCTCCACAGACCGCTTCCTGGCCCTGGTGGTCAGGCTGGAGGGGAAGGAGACAGGGGCTCCTTGGGGAAGGGCAGTCCAGACAGAGGAAGCGCCCCATGCAAAGGCCCTGGGGCAGCACCATGTGGCTGGAGCAGAGTGAGGGGGAGAGAGGGAAGGGGGGAGGACAGAGAGTAGATGGGGCGGGTCCTGCCCTGGGGGGCCACAGGGAGGACTTAGGCTTTTACCCCAGGGAGGTGGGAGCCCCTGGAAGGCTGTGGACAGAGGAGGGATAGATCCGACTTAGATTTCAAATTGATCACTCTGACTCCTTTCACATGAGAACAAAAACAAAAAGCTCAGGCAAAAATGACAAAACATGAACCGTATTCATTAACTGAGGTGGTCTTTATAGGATATGATTCTCTGGACTTCATTAAAAAAAAAATCCTCCAGCCATAAATCAACTAATAAACGAGCCACGACAAGTTGAACCCTGGTTGGTCTCCAACTCCAGCTCCGGCTGGACCCCCTGACCCTGGGACATCCACATTTGACCCTTTCCTGGGCCTGGGGCCCCCCCACTGCTACCCCCTCACCTTGAGCCTCTCTGGCAGGGAGACTGGCTTCTTCCCTGAACTCGTGTACAAATGCCTCAGCTCTGAAGGCCTAATTGTGCATGAAATCCAATCGAATTATCAGACCCCGATGAGCAATTCCCAAGATTATTTAGCTCAGTGAAGTAAATAATGACATTAGCATCCTCCTTCAGCTCCTGAAGCCCCCTCATTTCAGTCCCACACTCCAGTTGCCGCACAGTCTCTTGCCTGAGTGGTGGGAACAAAGGAGAGAGAGAGGAACTCAAAATCCAGATGTTAGCACAAGAGAGACTTGGGGCGCCAGGCGGCTCAGTCGGTTGAGCGTCCGACTTCACGCCCCTGAAGTCACACAGAGAGTTAGGACGTCTGGGATCTGTATGGACTTCTGCCATTCCAGCCAATGACGACCAACCCGGGCACACCACTCTCCTCTCCATCCCTGGGGGTGCATCGCTGGGACTCAAATACCAGACAAGAGTGCCATGCAGAGTGGAGGCGGGGTGGGGGGCAGTGTGCATGTCTGATGTGCATGAATCCTAAGACCTTGTCTTGTCGTCAGATGCAAAGAGACATTGATTACCTTTCTGCTATGATAAGCTAAGTATGCATGTTGGAACATATAAGGAGGACTGCCCAGAGGACAGGAGTAGAACCAGTAATTTCCGAATCACCAGAAAGAATAGAAAAGGAAACAAAGAAAACCCAACAAATTCAGCAGACAGTTGAAGAGGAGGAAAAAAGGAAGCAACAGAAAAGATCACATTGAACAGAAAACACAGTGAAAGAAGGTGATGAACATACATCCAAATATGTCTGTTAATGCAATAAATGTAAATGAACTAAACTCACCACTTGAAAGACACAGACTCTCAGGCTGGATGCATAGAAACAACCCCAAACAAACAAAATCCATCTCTATGTTCTTTTGAAGACGCACACCTAAAACAGAAATGCTACATCATCAATAAGGAAATTGCAGAGAAAACAAGAGAAGGATGGGAACCCATAGAATAAAAGAGGCTTAAAGACAAATCAGCCAATGATGTGTGTGGATCTTATCTGGGTCCTGCTTTAAACGGTAAGAAAAAAACTATAACATTTCTTACATAATTGGAAATTTAAAGACTGATGAGCTATTCGATGATATTATGGAAGTGTTGTTAAATATTTAGCCATGACTCCTTATCTCTTAGAGAAACACACTGATCTATGCATGGATAAATTATATGCTATCTAGAATTTTCATCAAAATAATATCCAAAGAGGTATTAGTCATGAAACAGGATTAGTCATGAATTGATAAATGTTGACTTGACTATGGGTAGCTGGGGTGTCATTACAGCATTTTCTCGTCTTTTATACATCTTCATGATTTTCCATAGTAAAATATTTTTTTAAATTTTTTTAATGGTTTTATTTATTTTTGAGACAGAGAGAGACAGAGCGTGAGCAGGGGAGGGGGAGAGAGAGAGAGACACAGAATCCGAAGCAAGCTTCAGGCTCCAAGCTGTCAGCACAGAGCCCGACGTGGGGCTCGAACCCACAGACTGTGAGATCATGACCTGAGCTGAAGTCAGACGCTCAACGGACTAAGCCACCCAGGTGCCCCATAGTAAAATATTTTTAAAAAGCGATGCAGATAAGCTTAAAAGTCAACGGATAGAAAAAGATTTATCAGGTAAATATGAAGCCCCCCAAAAGACCTCAAAATAATAAGCCAGATCCACCCCTGCATGGGCTGAATTGTCAGCACAGAGCCTGACGCGGGGCTTGAACTCACAGACCGCGAGATCATGACCTGAGCTGAAGTCGGACGCTTCACCCACTGAGCCACCCAGGCGCCCCACATGGGTGGGTTCTTATCAACATATCCACCATATTCCCTTCTTCAGTTCTTATAAAGAATCTTTACTCTGGTTCTCACCCCAGGCCTTTTGCACATGCTGTACCTCTGCCTGGACCGTGCTCTCTCTGCTCCCTACCCTTACTCAGCTTTCAGGTCTCAACTTCAATGGCCCTTGCTCTGAGCAGCCTTCCCTGATCCCCACACTGGGCCAGGTGCCTTGCCTGCCTCCCCAAAATACCTGGGGGGCCCCCATCATGACCCTCATCATCCTAAGTTGTAAACCCCTGGTGTCAGTCCATCATTTCTACAGGACTGTGAGCCCCATGGAGACAGGATCCCCCAAACAGTCTTGGCCACTGCAATGAACCCAGAACCCCCAGCATAGGATCTGGCCCATGTAGGTACTCGGAACCATCTTCTGGGTGAATGAACCTGTGCCCCTTGACCATCCCTCCGTGTCTCTAGGCCTTGGTTTCCCCCCACTGTAAAATGGGTGACACCCTCCCACACAGGCTCTGGGTGAGGTGTTGGAGAGAAGGCAGGGAAAATGCCCAGGCGGTTGCAAACAGTATGGGTAACATAAATGTGGCCTGTCAGTTTAAGCCTGGTCAGTTTAGACCAGGTCCTGATCTCTGGCTCTGGCTGAGTTGGGGGGCCGGACCTTGATCCCCAGAGGGTCTCAAGGCTGAGCCCAGGACCTCCGTGGTAGGGAGACCCCACATTAAAGACTATGGCCCCTCGGGGCGGGGCCTCAGCCAGGGGAATGGGAAGGGGGCCAGGACAGGGCCAGGGGTGCCCGAGAGGCGACAAGGGGGCACCTGTACTGGGGGGTCTCCCACACACCTCTCTTTCTGTCTCTGCCTCTCCTCACCGCCCTCATCACTCCGCGTGGGCTCTTCTTCTCCCGGCCCACCCCCATCTTGGTGCACGTGGGGAGCCCCCCACCCAAGCACACATGTCCTGAGTGCCTACAGTATTCCAAGCACAGGGGACACTGCGGGACCCAAGATGGGCCGAGCTCCTGCCCCCCTGGCGTTGGCACCTCACGGGACGAAACAGACAAAAGTCAAATATGAATCTGTTGCCTCCCCGGCCCTCAGAACGAGACCTTATCCGGAAATAGGCTCTTGGCGGGTGCGATCAGTCCCTACCTCCCGGGAGTGGCGGCTTCGTACCAGAAGGGGGAGGACGGTGCCACACACCGGGGCTCGGCCGCGTGAAGACAGGGAGACAGGGCCACAGGCCAAGGACCCCCCCCCAAGGTGTGCCCCAAAGGTGTGGCTTAAAACAACGCACGTTTCTTATTTTAAAGTTCTGGAGGTCGGAAGTCTGGCATCGGGTCTCGCCAGGTTGAAGCCCAGGGGTGGGCAGGACGGATCCTCCTGGAGGCTCCAGGGAAGACCCGTGTCCCAGCCTTTTCCAGATTCCTGGGCCCTGCCCTCCCTCCGCCGTCACACTCAGCAACTAGCCTTCCCACATTGCTTCCCGTGGATCCTTTTGCTTCCCTTTTATAAGAACCTCCGTGGTTCCCTTGGGCTCACCCAGATAATCCACAATAATCTGTTCCTTTTGACATCACCTGATTAGCAGCCTTAATTCCCTCTGCAGCCCGAGACGTCAGAGAACACATAGGCACAGGTCCCGGGGCTCTGGATTTGTCTCGTCTCGTCTTGCACGGTTGGTGATGCATCTGTAGACAACCGGAACGTGTGGGGTGATTCCTAACCACGCCACGATAGTCTCTCTCCCTTCCCTCCTTCAGGACTCGTTTCTATTCATCCTTCAGCTCTCGGTTTATGTATCACCTCCTCCGGGAAGCCTGCCCTGATGTCCGATGCCCCCCCGGTCCCCACTGCGCCCGTGCGTTCCCATCACAGCCCTTAACACCCTGTGTGGGTTACCTGGGGACACATCTGCCACTCCCACCGGACCTTGAGGCCCCCGGGAGGGCACAGCCGCTGAGTCTTGCCCCCTGCCTGCCGTTCTCTTATACCCGGTCGCCCCAGCCCAGCCTGGCTCGGCCCAGCGGCTGCAGCCCGCAGAGCTCGTCCGGCCTCCTCATTAAAGGAAGCCTTTTACTTACGCAGCCCTGCCAATTCGAATTGATTACCTGCATCCCCGCGGGGGGGACTCAAGTTCCCGAGGCCGGCAGCTGGGCTGGGGCCAGGCCACGGCAGGTGGACACATCCAGACAAACCCACAGCCCACCAGATGCAGACAGACGCAGAGCAGCAGGGTCGCGGGGTGCCTCAGGGCCCCCACGGAGGCTTAGAATTAAGTTGGTTACCATTACCAAATGTGGGGCGCCTGGCTGGCTCAGTCAGCAAGCATGCGGGTCTTGATCTCAGGGTTGTAAGTTCGAGCCCCACATTGTGCATAAACGTTGCTTCAAAATAAAATCTTAAAATATATATATATATGTATTATATATATATATAATACACATATATATATATTTACGGTCGGTTAAACATTCAACCCTTGATCTCGGCTCAGGTCACGATCTCGCGGTTGGTGAGTTCGAGCCCCGTGTCGGGCTCCGTGCTGACGGCTCGGAGCCTGGAGCCTGCTCGGGATTCTGTGTCTCCCTCGCTCTCTGCCCCTCCCCTGCCCGCGCTCTGTCTGTCTGTCTCTCTCTCAGAAAAGCGAACATTTAACAAATTAAAAAGAAGAAGAAGAATTTAAAAGAAGTCACTATTGGAATGCGCCGAGGGTGGGGACAGAGGTGGACACGTGCATCCGCACTCACAACCTGAGGGACTGTGATCATTTCCGTTTCACGGGTGGGGTAAGTGAGGCTCCGAGAGGAGGATACAATGGGCTTGTTCGGGGCATGTGGCCCCCGGACCTTTGCCAGGCGCCCTTCCTTCTCCCCTCCTGTCCTCAGCTCAAGGGTCTCTAGCTCCCTCTCTCCTTGTGAGTCTCCGATTCCTTAAAACCCGGGCATCTGGGAGCTGATTTCATTAATATCTGGCACAGCCACCACTGAGTTCCCAGAGTCCCAGACAGGCCCGGTACACAGTAGGCACTCAATAAATGTGCACGGGCAGAAAGTACCAGCATTCGGACCCAGTTACTTGAATCTGCAGGCTCCTGGGCTTTGAAACCAATGCATGAAAATGGAAACGACGCCTCCACGTGGACACCCTTGGGTCTAGACCTCGGGCTTCGAGCCCCTGGCGCCTGCTGTCCCTTTTAGCCCTTCCTTGGTGGGCTGAAGGCAGTGACAGACTTCGGGGCCGTTTGGGAGTTGCCCAAAGCGTCGGCAACTGATAATAACCGTCATTAGGATAATGATTTTAATTATTATCTAATAAAAGTATATTCAGCAGCGTCCGTTTGCTGAGCGTTCACACTGCTCAAGACACTTTTGGTCTTTTTAAGCCCCTCTGGTTGATCCTACGTTCCTCTCCAGTGACCAACCCCTCCGCCCCCAACAGGAAAACACACTCCGGGAAGGTGGCCCCATAGGAGCATG
>NC_064816.1:3111057-3123779 GCF_023721935.1 Panthera uncia | reverse complement strand
GCAGCGGGATCAGTCCCAGGCACACCCACCCCAACCCCTGACCCCAAGCCTGGGGGCCCGCGAGGCCCTGGGAATACGATGCCCCCCTACACACAGCACCTCTGAGCCTCGAAAAAGCCCCAAAAGGAGAGGGAAAGGATACAAGTAACAGCGGCCCCCGAGGACGGTACTTCCCAAGGCCCCTTTACTGTCTCGGGAGCCTTAGGAAGCACATATTGGGACAATCCCCATTTTACGGATGAGCAAACCGAGGCACAGGGCAGCCAAGTGGCCTGGCCAGGTGCACAGCTGGTGAGCGGCCACCTGAGCTTGGACCGGCCTGGGCCCGGCGTCCTATTTCCCACGAGGGAGCCACGGGGGTCCACAGAAGAGTCTGCCGGGTGGCCCAGCTCCCTGCACAGGGGACAGAGCAGTAAACAGGTTCAGGGGACAGGGTGGGCGGTGCTGGGAGGAAATGCAGAGCGGGGGAGGGGGATCTGAACCCCGGAACCTGGTCCCCAGACCACTCCAGTCACCAAATGGAATGACTGGGCCGGGGTTCCCCATGGCTAAGGTGGGTCTCGGGGCAGCACGCAGAGGGGAGGTTGGGAGGGGCGCACAGGACCCATGTTGGGTCTGGAGGAAGGGGGGCTGTTAAGTGAGTTGGGGGACGCAGTGCGGACAGCGCAGGGAAGAGGTCTCCCATGCCCCACCCACCCCCACTCACCTCTCTCCAACCTGGGGCGTTAGATCGGCCTGCTGCCCGAGCCCCCCTTCCCCAGCTGTCACCTAGCGCCCCGCCCCCCTCCTCTGGCCGCGCCCGGGGGACAGCGCCGCCTCTGTGTCCAGGCTCGAGGGGCCAGCCGTCCTCGAGGCCTGCCAGCGTTGCCCAGAGACCGGTGGGCAGCAGGCGCGCTCCAGCCCCCTGCGCGCAGACCCCCGCCCGCCCAGCGCCCCGCACTCGGATCCGGGACAATGGGCAGGGCAGAGGGGAGCCGGGGCAGACGGGGCTGGGGGCCTTGGGGGCCTGGGAACGAGGCGGCTGCGCAGGGAGGGGGGCTTGAGATCGGGCCCGGGGGGCTCCGGGGGCGGGCGGGCGGGACAGGAGGGGGAGACTTGGGGAAGGGGGCGGCAGGAGGGGCGGGGCCTCGGAGAGAGAGGAGGGAGGAGGGGCCTAGTCCCTCTCCCACCGTGGCCGCCCCCTGCCCCTGGCCTCGAGGCTCGTGCAGGGAACAGGTGTGGGGGGGGGGGGGGGTGGGGGGGGGGAACGGGGGGAAAAACCGTTTCGGGAGTACAGGGACATGGGCCCTCTCCGCTATAAATACGGACACAGCTGACTGGGGGGTGGGGGGGGGATACAGCCCCAACCTGACCCGCAGTCTAGGGGGGAGCTGGTCGGTGGGCTCGTGGGGGTCAAAAGGCTGTGCCGGAGGCACCCAGGCAGCCAGGCGGGTTAGGGAGCCGGCGGACTGGGGAAGGTCTGTCGCACAAGGTGCCACCTGAACAGGACTAAAGGCGAATCGGGAGAGGGGGCGAGGGAGGCAGCGAGGACAGCCAGTGCAAAGGTCCTGAGGCAGGAGCAAGAGCCCCCGGCCTGCCATCCCAGCTTTGCTGTTCTGACCTGGACAGGTGACCGTCTCTTTCTGAGCCTTAGTTTCACAGTGTTTAAGGAGAGGGCTCGGCGGGCCACATGGCACCCAGCGAGCGCTCCATAAATATTTGCCACATGTTGAAGGAATGGAGGCCCGGAGGACGGTCGTGAAAGACAAGGCTCAAGGCCCCTGTCTGGGGGTGGCTTCGTGGGGGCCGCGCATGACCTCGTTTCCTGGCCAAGGTGCCCCCCTTCCCCCGGGGCCCCTCCTCCCTGGCCCACCAGCCTTCGCCAGCTGTCCCTCCATGTGTGTGTGGCCTGTGTCTGGAACAGGCGCCTGTTCCGGAACACCTGATGCCTCACTTCCCAGGGATTTCAGACGGGTAGATGCACGGAAGTTCAGCTGCCGCGCGGGCTTAACCCTGGAGCCTGGGCGCCGGGTCCTCAGAGGCCTGCCGCCGTCCCTCTTGACCCTGGGGACGCCCCTGGCACTGCTCTGACCTCAGCTCCAAAGACCCCACGTCAACTCCTGGCTCTGGGGCCTTGGGAAGCGAGTCCGCGTCTTTGGTCAGAGCCACCACCAAGGGTAACAACAGTTTGGGGCGCCTGGGGGGCTCGGTCGGTTAAGCGTCCGACTCCGGCCCGGGTCACGATCTCGCGGTCCGTGGATTCTGTGTCTCCTTCTCTCTCTGTTCCTCCCCTGCTCACGCTCTGTCTCTCGCTCTCAAAAATAAATAAAGATTTAAAAAAAATTTTTTTTGAAATGACAAATGAGGCAGGCCGCCTCCCCAGGGGAACAGCTTCCCATAAGCCCGCCTCATTTTACAAATGGAGAAATTGAGGCCCCCGGAGGTGAGGTCTAGACAGGGTCTCTGCCCTCTCGTGGCCATCCACGGACACAAAATAAGAAAACAAGGAATGACTAAAATAATTTCAGATCATTGCAAGGGCCAAGGAAAAAAAAACAAACAACACAATGAAAAGCAGTAACCGTCTGGGGGCATCAGGGAGGACCTCTTGGAAGAGGTAACATCTGGGCTGAGACCTGAAGAAGTAAGAGCCCCTTGGGGGCAAAAAAAAAAAAAAAAAAAAAAAAAAAAAAAGGCAGAGGGAACAGCATGTGCAAAGGCCCTGAGGTAGGACGGTTCCTGGCGTGTTGGAGGAACCACGAGGAGATCCAGGAGGCCAGAGCAGGTGAGCCAGTGGCAGGGAGGGGGAGCAGGGGAAGGTGGGGAGAAAATGGGGACCATGGAGAAAAGTTTGGATTTTATTTCAGGGGCACTAGGGAGCCAGGCGAGAGTTGGGAGTGAGCAAGTGAGATGCTCTGATTTCACTTGCACAAAGGTCCTTCTGGCTGTCCTTTGGAGAAGATGTAGCCGGGGGGTCCCAGGGGGACCGTGGAGGTGACTGCAGTAGTCCAGGAGAGCAAGTCGGGAGCTCTGGACTCTGAACCCCTTCCCCTGAGCCCCTCCCCCCACCTGCCTCCTCGCCCCCCACTTTTTGGGGGCTCAGCTCATATCACCTCCTCCAGAAAGCCCTCCGGACTGCCCTGGCCAAGTCTCGAGTACCAGCCTCGACGTGCTCCGCACAGCCCAGAAGCCCCGCGTATTCCCTGAGAGGAAGAAGGAAGATTCCGGGTTTCTGGGATCCGAAGATTCTGACAACCCAGTAGCCCTCACTTCTGGGCTTAGAATCTCATCTTCGCCTCCCGGGGGGACCGGCCCCAGAGGTCCTCCTCTCTTCTCAGTCGCCCAGCAGGGGAGGGAGGTTGAGCCCATTAGGGGAAACCGAGGCACCAGGAGCTGCTTCCCTCCACTGCTTTCTGGTAGGGGTCCCTGGGGCTGGGGGGCGGGGGGCTGGGGGGCTTTGGCCTAGCGACTGGAGTAGGAGCCCAGCCGGGAAAGATCCAGAGTGGGAGAGAGGCGAGCCCGGGAGGGGCTCGGAAACTCTATTTTTCCTCCTGCAGCTGTATTTATAGATTCCCTTTGATGTCCCAGCGGTTGGCTGACCTGGTTCTCGGCTGCGGCGGGAGGAAGACAGGTTCTTGGAGCTGCTTCTTGGAGCTGGGCAGGGGTGGGGGGGGACGGTGCCCGGGCGCAGAGAGCCCGTGTGTGTGTGTGTGTGTGTGTGTGTGTGTGCAGTGACCGGGCCCCTGGGCCGGGGAGGGGGAAGGCCGCGAGCCGGCCTCCGTTTCCCTGTCTGCAAAAAGGACTTCTATCAAGTGTCCCCGTGGTCTCATTTGCATGAAATAAGCCACTCCATAGGAAGAAGACACACGGGGTGGGGGGTACCTCGGGGGCTCAGTCGGTCAAGAGACTGACGCTCGATTTTGGCTCAGGTCGTGATCCCGGAGTCCCGAGATCGAGCCCTGCGTCGGGCCCTGTGTCGACAGTGCGGAGCCTGCTTGGGATTGTCTCTCTCCCTCTCTCCCTGCCCCTCCCCGGCTCATGCTCTCTCTTTCTCTGTTTCAAAATAAATAAACTTAAAAAACAAAAACAGAAGACACACAGTGAGCTCCAAATGCGTGTTCCTGCCGCTACTGTTGGCTGGATTCTTCCACCCTGGGAACCATAGAACCTTGCTGTTTGCACATCTGTGAAATGGGGTCAACAATCCTTGAGGGGGGCTCCTGGCCGGCTCAGTCGATGGAGCGGGCGGCCCTCGATCTCCGAGGTGTGAGTTCGAGCCCCACGCTGGGCGTAGAGATTACTCGAAAATACGATCTTTAAAAACACCAAACCCAACGCCTGAGAACTCAGAATCTCGCTATAAGACAAGTTCCTTCGTAGAAAGGCTCTAAACGCGGTTCCAGGCACATGGCCGGGGCTGAGGATGCGGTAACTGTTATTACTTTTTAAAACATTTTTTTTTTATTTTTCATGTTCATTTATTTCAGAGAGAAAGAGAGAGAGAGACAGAGCGTGAGCAGGGGAGGGGCAGAGAGAGAGGGAGACACAGAATCCGAAGCAGGCTCCGGGCTCCGAGCTGTCGGCACAGGGCCTGACGCGGGGCTCGAACCCGCGAACCGTGAGATCATGACCCGAGCCGAAGTCCGACTGAGCCCCCCAGGCGCCCCCTCACTTGTCATTAAATTTACTATTTCCCTTGCCGGTTGACTCCTTCATTATGCACATTATGCTAATTGTGCAGCTTTTATGTAAATGATATGTGAGTATATTATTCTCCCCCTCCCGTCCCCCCCCCCCCCCCCCAGCAGCCCTCACCCCCAGAAGTCCCCACTGGCCTTGGGGACCTGGAAGCTGGGACATGAGTCTCAGCCCAGGGCCACATGGGGATCCACACTCAGGGGAGGAGGGGGGAACCCAGAGATGCGGGCAGACTGGGACAGAGACTGGAGGAGAGCGAGAAGGTGAGGCGGGAGGGCATGGCAGGGGCCTCCTGCCGCCCCCCCACTCCCACCCCCTCCCCCAGCCGCACGCTTGCGTCACAAGAGTCACCTTCTGTCATCTCCCCCATGGCAGCCTGTTGGAATCTTCTGGAAAGGGAAACTGAGGCTGGAGGAGGGGAGCCACTGGCCTCACGGCAATTCCAGGGCAGGGCTGGGATGAGAGCCGGTCCATTGCTCTGTTGGACCCTGGAGGCAAGGAAGTTTCCCTGACACCTGCTGGGACCTTACCCAGGCAAAGGCCCTGAGGCAGGGGAAAGCGGTCCCCAAAGCACACAGTGCCCTGCACGACCTGCCCCCTCCCCACCCCCCCCCACCATTCCCTCCTCCCTCTTTCCCCCCTCACTGGCTCCTACTCTGGCGGCTCCAGCCAGAGGCCTCCTCTAACAGGTCAGGCCTGGTCCTGCCTCAGGGCCTTTGCACTGGCCGCTTCACACCTCCCCCTACCTGGAACTCTCTTCCTCCCATATGAGCACGACTCTTTCCCTCACTTCCTTCAGGTATCCGCTCAGAAGTCACCTCCTTTATGAGTCTTCCCCTGACCCCCTGTTTAAAATCCGCCACCACCACCACCCCCCCCCCCCCCCCCCCCCCCCCCCTTCTTTCCTTGCTTAATCTTTCTCTTTAGCAACATCTGGCCCAGAAGCGACTTCACCCATGTCTACTGCTTCCTACGTCAGCTGCGCAAGGCTAGAGATTTGTCTGTTCTGTTCGTTGCTGGGCTCCCAGTGACCAGAACAAGCTGGGCACCCGGCATCCAGTAGGTGCTTAATAGACGCTCGTTAACTAAAATAATCTTCTCTCCGCCAGGACAGGGTCTGGCTCTGTGCTGGTCACCGAGGGATCCCCGGCAGCGCCCGGATCAAGTTCGCTGGGTAAGTAGACGTACGAGGGTCAGGGCCCCCGGGCTTAGCTCTGCCTCTAAAGACCGTGGAGGTTTTGCGACCGGGGCAGAGGCCATGTGGGGGGTGGGGGGCACAAGCGCACAAAACGTGTGAGCTCAGCACCCACCCACGGCACCTCCATACACTGACGTCAGCATCACTTGAGTCGAGAGCCCCGGTGGCAATGACAGAATTGCCACTAGCTGAGGTCATTCACACACACCCTCCGCTGTCGCCCGTCTGCTATTTTTCCCCGTGACAGTTTTGATTTTCTTTCTCTCTTTCTTTCTTTCCTTCCCTTTCTTTCTTTCTTTCTTTCTTTCTTTCTTTCTCTTTCTTTTTCTTTCTTTCTTCCTTCCTTTTTCTTTCCTTCCCTTTCTTTCTTTCTTTCTCTTTCTTTCTTTCTCTTTCTTACTTTCTCTTTCTTTCTTTCCCTTTCTTTCTTTCTTTTTTTCGTTCCTTCCCTCTTTCTTTCTCTTTCTTTCTTTCTTTCTTCTTTCTTTCTGTCCTTCCCTCTTTCTTTCTTTCTTTCTGTCCTTCCCTCTTTCTTTCTTTCTTTCTGTCCTTCCCTCTTTCTTTCTTCTTTCTTTCTTTCTTTCTTTCTTTCTTTCTTTCTTCTTTCTTTCTGTCCTTCCCTCTTTCTTTCTTTCTTTCTTCCTTCTTTCTTTCTTTCTTTCTTTCTTTCTTTCTTTCTTTCTTTCTTTCTTCTTTCTTTCTGTCCTTCCCTCTTTCTTTCTTCTTTCTTTCTTCTTTCTTTCTGTCCTTCCCTCTTTCTTTCTTTCTTTCTTTCTTCTTTCTTTCTGTCCTCTTTCTTTCTTTCTTTCTGTCCTTCCCTCTTTCTTTCTTTCTTTCTGTCCTTCCCTCTTTCTTTCTTTCTTTCTTTCTTCTTTCTTTCTGTCCTTCCCTCTTTCTTTCTTCTTTCTTTCTTTCTTTCTTTCTTTCTTTCTTCTTCTTTCCTTCTTTTTTATCGTGGTAAACTGTGCATGATGTGATATTTACTGTCTTAATCATTTGTAAGTGTGCTTTCCATGTTCCAACAGAAACCGTCCCCATGAAA
Organism: Panthera uncia; assembly: GCF_023721935.1. NCBI lineage: Eukaryota > Metazoa > Chordata > Mammalia > Carnivora > Felidae > Panthera > Panthera uncia. Next base: position 3,116,862 of record NC_064816.1, on the reverse strand, counting down.
CGTTGACTCCCCACCCCCCACCCCACGCCTGGCTCCCAGCCGTCTGCTCTCTGTCTCTGTGGACGGGACTCCTCTGGGGACCCCCTGTGAGTGGGGTCGCGCAGGGTCCTCCCGCGTCTGGACGGTGTACTATCCTCAAGGTTCGTCCATGTGGTAACGTGTCAGATTTTCCTGCACAGAGCACCCCCCTTCCAGCCCCGGCTGGCTCGCTTCGGACGAAGGGCAGCTCACCGGTCCGTTATTGGTTCGAAAACGGGTTGACAAGACGGTTTTCGAGGAAAGAGAACAGGGTGGAAAGAGCTGCCCTGTCCCCCAAAGTGGCCAGAGAAGGCCTCTGGGGGGGAAAGAAACACTGGCCAAGCGTGCAAGGATCTCCCCAAGCAGAAGGGGCAGCAGGTGCAAAGGCCCTGAGGAAGGACCGAGCGCTGTGTGTTCACTAGCCTGGGACACAGAGCCCAGGGGAGGCATAGGGAGATCTCGAACAGGAATAATGTGACACTCTTCCCCCCTCCCGTCAGGGGACGGCGGACCCGTGCCCGCTCTGTGCCTCGGTTTCCTATCCACAGCCAAAGACAGACCCCGGGAACTCACAGGTCCGTGGTTCCCTCCTCACTTCCCGCTTCTGGTGACCAGGGTGTCCCCTGCCTCATTTGCACATGAAGCCTTGGGGGAGGGGGTCCTCTGGGGGGAGGATTTCACTGGTTCTGGGCTGAGGAAGTACTTGGAACTTCCTCGCACATCAGGCCGCGCATCCTGCAGCTTGTTTCTAATGTGTCCTGCGTGTGTGTGTGTGTGTGTGTGTGGCACTTTTAGCCCCTGTCGGACACAGCCAGCGACAGCCCCTGGGTCCAGGGGGCTGGAGAGGGGGTGTCTGGCCAGGCAGCCCTCAGCCAGTCCCCACTGCCTGCCTGGCTGAAGGCCTACTGTGCGCCCAGGCCTTGCACATAGCCTCTGTGGTGGCCGAGGGGGTCTTGGGCAAACTCTGGGGCCAGGTGTCCTGGGTTCAAATCCCCGTCCTGGCGGAAAACGTGCAAAGTGCCTGGGGCCTACTGTGCACACTGTAGGTGCTTAATAAATGTTCCTGTAATTATTATTTCACTGGGTACCCCTCCCCCGCCTGAAGAGGTGACCTCCTGTTGCCCTATTTTGCTACTGAGGGAATCAAATGACCCTGGGCTCCCTACTGAATGTCAGTCCCCCACTCCATACGATAAGAACAGCTTCAGAGAGCTCCTGGGCCCTCATTCATTCATTCGTTCGTTCATCTGTTCAACACACTTTGTCGAGTGCCTACTGTGTGCCGGGCCCTGTTCCAGACCCCAGGGACACAGTGGAGACCAAGGTCGGCTAACTGGCAGGGGATGGGGGTGAGGTCAGAAGAGAAAGAAAGAAACAGAAAGAAATGCCATCAATACAAAGTACAGCAAAACAACCACAACAGAGAAAAGGGAAGTGGTTATTTTGCCTTATTTCTTATGGTTTCCCCTTTAGTGGGATTTCCATTTTTCTTTTATTCATTTGTTTTTTTAAGTAATCTCTACACCCAACACAGGGCTCGAACTCACAACCCCCAGCTCAAGAGTTGCACGGTCTACCAGCTGAGCCAGCCGGGTGCCCTAAGGGTCGTGATTGTTTAGATGGAGACATGTGGGGGCGCGGGGAACATTTGAGCTGAGACCAGAGTAGGTGGGGGAGGGAGCCATTCAGAGATCCAGGGGCAGAATATCTCCACCAGGCAGCAGGCATAGCCTGTGCAAAGGTCCTGAGGCAGGACTGTTGGGGGAACAGGGAGGAGGTTGGTGTGGCTGAAGCAGAGCGATGGGGGGAGGGCAGAAGGAGGTGAGGTCTGGGAGGGCACTTTGGATGAAGGGGGCACAGGACGGGGTCACGGACATAGACCAAGACAGAACTACCACAGGGTCCTTCCCCCTGGCTGCCCTCCGCCCTCCAGTCCTCTATGCGTGCGCCTGTCCCCGAGGTTTCTGGAGACCGAGCATTTGTGGAGCACCTACTGTGTGTCAGGCAGTAGTTTCTAGGCAATGGGGATTCGGCAGGGAGCAGAACAGTGCTGGGGGGCGGGGGGGGGGGAACAGGGTACAACATTTTGTTGTGAAAAATAAAATGAAGAAAACCAAAGCAGGGTAAGAGGACAGAAAGTGATGGCGCAGCTGTAGACGTGCTGGTGACATCTGAACTAAAACTTGAAGGGCGGAGCGTAGGCGCGTAGGCCCTATGGGAGATCTGCGGGGACAATATTCCAGGTGGGAAGAACACAAGTGCAAAGGCCCTGGGGCAGGATGGGCTGGGTATAAAACTACACCTTCGAAGACCCACTCAAGCCCTTGACAGCTACACCACCCCCACCCCCAACGTTTCAGAGCGGGGCTGCCTCTGCTTCCTCCTCAGAACTTCTGGATGACAGTGGCACCCAATGGGGCCGAAGAAGCAAAGGAGGAAGGGGGTGGGGCCGGCTCGGGGGGGGGGGGGGGGGGGGGGGGGGCAAACGGAGGGCAGGGAGTGGCCACCAAGAGCCCGCTCGTTCAGGTCCAAGTGCGTGACCCCCAAGTCGTTTGCCTTCCAAGCTAAGGGGTCCCTGAGCCCCCCGGAATTATTAAAAGCACGGGGTTCAAGTTCCAGCTCCGTTTCCTGGCTGGGTGGCCTCCCAAGCCATTCTTCTCTGGCCACCAGATTCTCCCAGCTCCTTCAAGAGCTCCTGGAGGGTATTTGAACTGGGGGGGGGGGGTGTCCACAAGAGGAGCCCCAACCCACCCCGCCCTGCGTGGGGGGCAGGGGGCAAAGGGCAAGGGGCAGGGCCATGCCCCACCCCCAGGCGCGCACACACGCGCGCACACACGCGCGCACACACACACACACACACACACCCCTAGCCACCCACCGTGGGTTCCAGGCGGTTAGCTCTGCGGAGGGACCAGCTGGGCGGATTTAACCGGCGCATCTGCCGCCTGAGCAGCTGCCGTTCTGGGGGGGGCTGGAGGGGGATTTGGGACGAGGGAAAAATCTGTCCGAGGAGAATCGCGTCTGCGCTGCCCAGCTGCCGCCTCGGGCTGGGGGCGGGGGGACACCCCGAATCCGCCCGGACCCCGGCCCCTCCCCGGCCGCGGCCACCCCCACGTGCCTCTGGGGGGGGGGGAGGGGGCGTCGGGGAGGCCCTGACGTCACGCGCAGCCTCGGCCAATCGGAGCTGCCCTTTCCGAGCCCCCGGGGGATTCCCGGGGGCCCGAGCCGCTAACGGGGGCGCGACCCGCCAGCGACGACCCCCTAAGCCGGGTTTAAAAGAGAGCCCGCGCGCGGCTGGGGAAACCGAGGCCGGGACCCGCCGGGGCGGGGGGCGGGGCGGGGGGGAAGCGAGACCCGGGCGACCTCTCTGAGACGCTGCCCTCCGGCCCGGCTCCGGAGCGGCCCAGAGAGGGGCAGGGACCGGCGGGAGTCACACAGCGGGGCGGCGAGGCCGGGAGCGCTCAAGGGGGGCGCGCAGGCAGCCCGGCGGGGTCTCCCTGCCCCGCAGGCGCCAGGCACCAGGCCAGCCTCGGCCCCAGCCCACCTCGGGGGCCCCCCCCAGGCCTCCTGGGCCCCTCCGCGTCTCCCCCCGGCCCCCTCGGACCCCGGGCTGCAGCCGGGCCGCGCCGGGAAGAAGGTGTCGAGGTCCGCGGGCGCCGGGCAAAACCCGCACTGGAATCCGCCAGGGGTCGGAGCAGGACGGGAGCGCAGCGCTGCTCTACCCGGCGGCTCGGGCGGAGAAACTGAGGCCTCGCGGGGCAGGCTTTGCTCAGAGCCACCCAATTAGCAGGGTGTTGCTGGTGCCGGTGACCTCGGGCGAGGCCCTTCCCCTGCCCGGGGCCTCCCTAGCTCCCCCGGAGGGCAAACTGTGAACTTCCTGCCACCCCCTCCAGGTCAGGGCTCAGACAGTCAGGAGCCCAGGGCTGGGGGGGGGTGGGGGGGTGGGGGAGTGGGAAGCGAGCAGCCGGCCTGACCTTGCCCTGGTCCAGAGCATGAAAAACCCATTCATGTCCTCCCAGGCCTGGGTGGCAGCTGAGCCGCCTGCGGGGGGGTGGGGCCTCCCTCAGGGCCTTTGTCCCAAGCAGGCCCCTCTAACTAGTATAACCTTCCCACCCCCCACCCCGCATCCCGTGTGCACCACCAGATCTGTCTGTGGTCCTTCTGTGGCCCCCAGATCACCCCCTCGTGGTCCTCCTGGACCCTCCCCTGGTCACAGTGCCCCCGCCCACCTCAGCCTGTATCTTTACCTTGAGTTCTGCACCCCCCCATTCTTCCATGCGCCCCTCCCCCACTCTGAAGGTAGGGGAGAACCTGGCATACAGTAGGCGTCCAATAAATGTTTGTTGAAGGAATAGACTGCAAAGGAGTCCAGTGGGGCCAAGGCCACGGGCAAGGGAGGGCAAGCCCCCGGGGTGGGCATAGATAGTGGAGTGGAGGTGGCACCAGGGTGCAGAGCCTGGGGGCCAAGCTGGGGTGCTGAGCTTAGCCCCCTCGCTGGTCGGGCAGGCTATCTTCCCAGGCGGGCAGGACACAGGGGTAGGGCTGGTGGAGAGCAGGTGCCGGCTGATTTGCCTGGGACTCGGGTTCAGCCGGAAAGCGGGTCAGGGCAAAACCACTGGCAGGAAGGCCTGGCGGCCTGCGGAGGCTTGTGGTCTCAGGGACGGCCCCCTGGCTGGTCCCTGGACTAGGGGACCTGCAAAAACTGGGTTGTCTCCACAGATGCCAGGGAGGCCGCAGGTTCCCCGGGACCCAGTGGATCCTGAGGAGTAGGGTTCAAAGTCTGAACCCCACTTCCCTGCCGCGTGCGTGGCCAACGGGAAGCCACATGCCCTGTCCGAGGCAACCCCCCACCCCCACCCCAGGCTGCTGGGAGCCAGCGAGGGGACAAAGTGGGTAAGGCGCTCAGTAACCAGCAGCAAGAGAGGTAATGCTTTCTTCTCATCCCTGTGTGATGTCAGGCAAGGTCCGTGACCTCTCTGTGCCTCAGGGTGCCATCTAGGGCCGCCTCGTGGGGCTTCCGTGAGGAATGAATGAAATGATTTGTTTACTGGTCGTTCGGAAGAGGCCAGCGCGCTGCGTGTGTGTGTGTGTGTGTGTGTGTGTGTATGTATGTGTGTGTGTGTGTGTGTGTGTGTGTGTGTGTGCGCGCGCGCCCAAGAAGTGTCCCTAGATAAATACATAATAGCATCAAACATTTATTGAGCACCTACTTTATAGCGGGGATGCCAGAGGGCCCAGGACAGCACACGACCCAGTGGGGGAGATATACACGTCACACTTGCCCCCCCCCGCCCCCCGAGGGTCTCTTGCTGTCCTAAAGTCACAGAGGGTCAGGGAGTCCTCCCAAACCGAAAGACGGGTTTGTCTCGGAGTCCTGAAGGCAGGGGGCGGGGCGAGAGTGCTCCCCACCGACTCAGGGAGGCCTGCAGCCCCCCCCCCCCGGAAAACCCTTCCGGGACCAGGCCCCATGGGCGCTGGACAGAGGGCAGCCCGTGCGCCAGGATGCGGCCGGCTCGCCCAGGTTCAAGTCCTCGTTCTGCCAATTTCTGACCGGGTGACCTTGGCCGAGCCGCCTTCCTGTGCCTCAATTTCCTCACATGTCCACTGGGGGTTGTTGAACATTATGCCTGTGGGTTGAATAAATGACCTCATGGATGAGAGGGGCCCCGTAGACCAAGGGGTTCGTGATACCGCATCACCTCCATCATCCCCTTGGGTCTGATTGGGGATGGATCCCGGAGACGCGAGTCTGGCCAGAGCGCACGAGACCGGGGAGTCGGGGGGGGG